>NC_141145.1:118901606-119096606 GCF_053477565.2 Lygodium microphyllum
CATATTCCTTTTTGACATCAACAACATTCATGTAAGCACTTTACATTGCCTCATGCGTATATTTGAAAAGCTCTTAAAGTTACACATCAATTATGTATACACAATGAAACCTCCACCTAGGCGCCAAGCAACTATGGAGAAAATTGAAGAGTTACTAAACTCCATAGGTGTGCACGAAGACAAGATTAAGATCCAAAAGGACCAAAAGGCATTAGGGCTAACTCATTATGTAGCCCAAAAGGTATCTATGAGTGGGACAAAGGAAATATTTCTAAGTAACATGGCTAGCAAGTCATCAATACTAAAGTGGGAGCTTTGGAAAGATCTATGTCAATACAATATGGACAAAGAAAGAAATCCCAACATTAGGAATGCTCGAGCCAAGTAAGTTCTTTGATAAGCTTGTATCCATCATGTTGAAACACTCAACAAATCCTTCAACACGATCAAAATTCCATCAAGTAGTTGATAATTTCACAAAATCTATTGTCAATGCATGGGAGGAAATAAACATTACCCATTATATTGTACCAAATACTTCCCTCATTTTACTTTATTTTGTGAGTATAATCTGGTATTATAAATCTAATATCAATAGCCCATATTTTTCTAGCATATATTGTATGCCCATGGATCATACTATTTGGACAAGTATGGGTCCTTGGAAATGTGGAGCACACAAGAAATGGAGGTCACATTACCATGCTCGTGATGCCTATTTTAAGAATACTTACCATGGAGGAGGTCACCAAAAAACTAGCTACATTGTTGAAATATTCAAGGGGTTCTATAGATATATATTTGGTTGTTCAATCACATTAGAAAATGCAAGGGCCATTGCTCTAGCAACATCTATAGAGATTAAATATGAGCTCGCAATGTAGTAAATACACATGCTGTATGGCGCAATAGAAGACAACATGATGGCTCTCGATGGGCTTGTCCCTAAACCCCATGTATTACTATCATTGGCCTCTTCCAAGTGTGAAACTCCCTGCCCCAAACTAACTTTCCCTTTAAATAGAGTGTACAAAGTTCATTCTTATACTTCACCCTTGTTCAGTTGTAGGCCTCTGAACTTCCTTTCTCCACAAGAATGTCTTGTACAAAGCAAACCGCGCGATGCCATCCACTTTTTGGGAAAAACCAAAAGCTATTGCCATGGCACAGACAATAATTTTCTAACTTCTTGTGCCATGAAGGCTCATCTTCTCAACCTTTAGGCCAAGTCACATATCAACCACAAAAAAGACCATGCCCAAAAAGTACAAGGGGAAAAGGCTATGGGAGGACAACAACGATGACACCTCCATTGAGGATGAAACATACAAGCCATCCAACAAGAGGGGATGAGGAGCACAGAGATTAGCAGCAAGAAGATGAGTAACAACAAGATTGAGGAGGATTTTGCAAACAAGTAGACACACACTGGTCAAGAGGAAGGAGATTAACAACTATACCATGGCCATGGCAAAGGTCTTATGGAGGGAATCCTCAGTGGTAAAGGACATGTTCCTATGTAGGAACTACAACTAAAGGTGCTTAGAGAGATTAAGGAAATATCAAAAGAGCACAAACCTTCTAATATGAAAATCACCATTTGCCCAAACTATAAAGGAAATTTTATGAAGCTATGTAGATAATAAGCAGATGCAAGGTGCAGCACTAGAGGCCCTATAAGAGGAAGCACACATTTCCTTAGTAAGCTTGTTTGAATATGCATATCTATGTGTGATACATGCAAATCTTGTGACCCTCATGCACAAAGATATGCGATTAGCTAGGAGGACTAGAGGGGAGTATGACTAGAGTCCGTGCAATTGTAAATTTTTTGTGTGATGAACCCAGCTTGTAATCCATTTGTGAAGCCTTTTTATTTTTACTTCAATGAAATGTAATTCTTTTTTATTGTGCACATTCTTTCACATATATTAATGAATTTTTATTCATGTGTGTTTTCACTTATACCGATCAAATGTACTTAATGATTGTCATACTACTTCCATGATAATTGTTGCAAAGATGCATATGAATAAATGTTTTTTCTTTCCTAATTGGAGCACTACATTCCACTCGAAAAGCTCGAAGTGTGCTATTGGGAGGTTGTCAGGGATCCTAGGTATGCTCAGTAAAAAACCTCACCATGGCACGTGATTTGGCCAAGCGAACCCTACCATAGCATGATTGGCTAAATAGTGTTTGGCCAAACATCATCACACACATGGTGTTTGACCAAATCATGCATCATTGCAAGTTTGTTTGGCCATATCATATGCCACCGTCTGCCAAATCACATGCCATGTGGGGCTCGTTTGGCCAAATCACATGCCATGGTGGGGTTTTTTGCCCCCTACAACCCCTTGCAACCCCCAACAATGTAATTCAAGCTTTTTGAGTGCTAAATAGTAAGTTCGATAACAAATTTCTATCAGATTGCATGCCTTGACCTAAATTCAATTTGATTCAATATTAGACATCCATGAATATGATCTAAATTCAATCATCAATTCAATGTTAGACATCCATGACTACGATCTAAATTCAATCATCAGTTCAATGTTAGACATCCACGATTACGATCTAGCTAATAGCATTACATAATTTTAGACATGTACACAATTGAATTGGAACAAGAACTTAACAATATGTCTTTGACACAAGTCATATGAAAGGAACATGTATTAATATATACCTTTTTTTAATTCTAACCAATATATAACTGTAAGAAGTACAAGGCATAAGTTTCGTAATATATTAGTTGCTCCAAAGAGGCAACTTTTTGATGGCTTCAACTGCTTGTTAGCAGCATCTCTTAACTGCAAGCAGTCACCCTCCACCACACCAACCACATCTCCACTTTTGGAGCCTCAAATGCATTCCCCAATGTTGACCATCCTCCTAGGTAAGCATGTGCCAAACATGTGTCTCACTAGCTCCTTCTCCACAAGGATGATCTTGTTTGTGTTTGCAATGATGCTAGAGACACATAAGATCACCTTTTGAAGTACTTTGAGGATGGTAAGTGGGCACAAGCAGCAAGGGTGAAGTCAACATGCACCACAACAATATGACAAGGGGGAATGCACCCTATGTACTGAGCTAGGGTGACATCTCTTCCAAAATCGCCTTGGTCCCCCTTGTCTACTAGTGGACTCATCAATATCCAACACAGCCTAGAACATTAAGAAAATTCATTAAACAAATACACTAAACTAAATAAAGACACACATGAGCTATTAAATTTACCTCATGGGCTTCATCAGTCTTGACCTTAGCCTCATTCGTTAGGTCCAAGCTAGATTTTGCTTCATTGATCACCAAGGGGCCTAACACCTTGGGTGCATGTGCTGGGTGCCTCATGGCATCCACCCTAGCACGACTGGCCGCATAGAATGTTGATTTTTGACAGTGGCTTTGTTAAGTGCACGATAGTCAATGCACATATGGTATATTTTATTTTTCTTTTCTACAAGAAATACATGTGATCCAAAGGGTGATGAGCTAGGACAAATGAAAGCCTTTGTCTAGAAGCTCAGTGACTTGCCTTTGGATTTCCTTCTAGTGTGCCTATAGGTTGCCTTATGTGAAGATGAAGATTCTCAACTTGGTGGCATAAACCATGCAAGATTTTCTTTATTTCTTCCCTAAGAGCACAATTGGCTTGGGTATATGAAATCAAGGGGAATAACTCTAAATTAGTGTTGCCATGCAAAGTGATACACTTTCCCTAAAATTCAAAGGTTATTGAATAAATGTGGTAGTCAATGTTTGGGTTATACTGATGATGAAAAGGCACACCTAGAATGATATTCGTAGGCTATAAAGGAGCCACAAGAAAATTGTGTTTTTCTTTGTAAGAACCCATAATTATTTCAAGAGCTTTAACTTTACAAGTGCCATTATGTCTTATTCCTTGAAAAGTAGATTCTACCTTATACAATGGTGGGATGGTTTTCAAATGTAGTCTACTAATAAGTTTCACAAAAATAAAATGATGTGAGCTACTGTCATTGTTCAAGATAACTACATCAAAATCTTGAACGTTACTTTTTATTTTTAACAAAGCATGAGAAGAAACATGTGTACATTGCTTATCTTCAATTGTTGCCTCTTGTTGAAGAGAGTTGGTGGTCCAATCAGGAAGGATACATACAAACTAGGGGTTAAACACCTAGTCACACTGACCGGGGTATATAAGATGTAAGAGTCCCAGATTAGGGCGACCAATTATTATCAAGAACATACTCTTCACCTTCACCTTTAGCTTCCATGGCTTCCTCCTCCCTTCTCCTCTCTTTTTTGTCTTCCTCTCTCCTCTTCTAGTCTTCTTTCCTCTTCTTCTTACTCTCTTTCTCTCTCTTCAGCTCCTCTCCGCTCTCCTCTTAGCTTCATTCATTACAAGTGGTATCAAAGCTTCAAGCTTTGGTCCTTTTCTTCTTTTCCCTTTCTTCCTTTTCAAATTCCAAAAACCCTAGTTACTCAGCTTACAGGTACATGTACAGCAGGAAGGACCTCAGCTTTTTGGAGAAAGCATGAGCTATGGCTGGAGACTCAAACATATCTGAAGGTAAAATGGTTAGAAATAATAGGTTGTCATTTCTTTTCATGCAAAATTTAGGGGTTCCATGCAAGTTTAGAGTTCCAGGAGTTGGAAGAGGGCAAAACACCAGCTACTTTTGCTTTATCCCTCGCTTTCTCTCTCCCCTTAGATAAGCTGCCATAGCCACACAACAAAGAAAAACCCTTCTTTTCCTCCGGAGAAGCCATGGAAGTGCCTAACTGAAGCCCCAGGAGCCTTTCCCACTTGCCCCTGACCAAGGGCAATACCCTTGTGGAGGGTCACAGCCAGGAAGAGAGCCTAGTGAATAGCCCGCAAATTGCGGTATATTTTGCATTGTTGTTCCCTGCTCTACCCCCCCTCCCCCAGCTCAAATCTCAACCTTCCTGTGCCTTCCCCATGGCATTGATCGCTCCCTCCTGCTCCTCTGACCAAGTTCGGGCCTTCTTGCTCAGCATTTGAACCCCCCCCCTTCTAGCAAGGCTCAGTTTGCTTATGTGCCCTGCCATGAACATCCATTAAAGCTCCACCCCATCCCTCAGTTCATCCCACAACATCTGGAAGCTCAGCCTTCTTGAGATCCTTCAACCCATTTTGCTTTCCCCTACCCGGATTGAAGACATGGAGCTCAGCATGGAGAGATTTCTTGTGGGCGGCCATGAAAGCTTCACTTGAAGCTTTCCATCTTTGAAGTTCAAGCTCGGGAACAAGCACGGCAACCTCTTCATTAGTGGAAGCATTTGAATGCTAAAGTCTCTTCGGGAATGCCCCAACCAACTGGGCTTGATTGATGGAGCAAACGGGCATCATGATGAGCTATGCTTCAACCGTCTCCCCAAGCACTGAAGAGGTATGTCACATGCAATCAGAAGAGATGTATGGTAGTAAATTTGCTTATGCATTGATGATAGAGCAAATGGATATGCAATGATGCTTGGGATAATGCTCAGTATGCTCAAGATGATATTCATGTTGCTGATCAGGCCTCTCAACATATGATCCATCCATATAAGGCTTTTGCAATAAGTCACAAGCAATATTTTTGGTCACAATCCAACATGACAGTCATGAAGATTCTATTACAGAAAATTTTATATTGAATTTGAAAGTAGCTCACCTCGAAGAGGATTTGTTCCCTCTAGTTTGAATCAAAAATCTCCCCAATCTTAGTTATGGTTTGGAAGTTATGCCCATTTTTGTGCACTATGGTCATTGTGGACAAGGTGTAGATTGCGCAGCCACAATAATTCCATTGCAGAAAATTCTGATCATTTTCTATCACAAAGTCTCCAAGAGGACTTTTTCCCCTTTGATGTAAATAAAAAATCTCACCAATTGGAGTTTCCTACAAAAAATTATGCCCCATTTACTGATAGTTGGTCCTATGGATTGTGTCCCGATGGCTGGCCAGAAAGGCAAAAGCAAAGCCCATGAGGAACTCTAGAGGGAGATTAGAGACTCCCGGACCTCCATGAATGATGAACCGAGCTCGGTACAAGATTACCATGGTGATATACAGGAGGAAATACACGACAACACCCTGCTCAATCACACCCTATGTTAGCATGAGCTTCGTCACATGGAACGTCATAATGACATGGTCACCAACCACCGCCAAATGATGTCCAAGGTTGATGAAGTGATTGAGCACATGGCCATCTCAAACTCAAGGACTCAACAGAACTTGGAGCAACTCGCTACTCTTGTTGCGCAATTACCTATCCCTTCATCCCAAGAGAAGGTTAATGACTCTAGGCATGAATCTAGACGTCCACTACATCAGGAGCCATTGCATGGTCCATAGGGCATACTTGGTGCTAAGGTAATTCCCCCTTCTACCTACGAGATTGGAGAACCCTCTCATGCGCATGATGAGGCCGTGTTGAACTCCCCCATCAACCATGTAGCCAACACCCCACTAAGGCCCTCTCCCACCCTTGGTAGAAATTCCCCCACTCTCCTCAGGAGCCCCCGTGCACCCTATATGAATCAGCCCCATCATGGACAATATGGTACCAATGGCTAACATGGCAATCATGGACAACTTGGCTATAATGGACAGCATGGGATAAATACACCACATGGGATGTATGGACAGCAGGGTATGTATGGCCACCATGGAATGTATGGACAGTAAGGGTTTCATGGGCAGCATGGCCCTCATGATCTATGTGACA
The DNA here is from genome assembly GCF_053477565.2 of Lygodium microphyllum. Taxonomy (NCBI): domain Eukaryota; kingdom Viridiplantae; phylum Streptophyta; class Polypodiopsida; order Schizaeales; family Lygodiaceae; genus Lygodium; species Lygodium microphyllum. The sequence continues at coordinate 118,908,342 of NC_141145.1, forward strand.
AGATCATCCTAACTAAGTACAACGGGCAATCTCCCTTACCATCTGACTTGGAGAAATGGATGTCCAAGTTGGAGTCCTACTTCAATATCTACCTCCGCACTGATGATCAAAAAATACTTTTTTCTTCTCTCCACTTGTTGGAAGGATTTGCACACACATGGTGGTGCTACATCAATCGAGAGAATCATCAGTTCATTGACTGGGAAGATTTTAAAATGCGTATGGTCCAAGTACTTGTGCCTCCTGTGGAAAAAGAGTGGTCGGTAAGACGATGGTACACTCTTGACCAACATAACCTCACTGTACATGAGTACACAAATCAGTTCACGAACTTGAACATGTATGTGGAAAGCATTAGCGATGATGCTAAATTGCACAAGTATGTCTATGGGTTGGGGAACCGAGCCTATCGGCCAATGTCATGGCCCAAAAACCTACCACACTATTTGATGCAATTGAACTAGTTGAGAGATATGCAAGGAAATACCGTAAGAATGAACGTTTTTAGCAAGGTTCTGGATAGCCCCTTATCCCTTCAAGATCATCCCCATATGGCCGTGGTTTTTGAGGCACCTTTGTGCCCAATAACAGCCCAAGAATACCCACTTACCCCACCTTCCATGCTGATAAAAAATTGGACACTTTTGGGACAACATTTGGCTCTAATCTAGCAATAAGTATGTTGAAAATAAACAGTCCATTGCATCACCTTCCCATGGATCTAGTGGCCAACGCTTCATTTCTCCGGATGTCATGAAGGAATGGAAGAAAAAAGGCCTATGCTTTAAATGTGGGGATAAGTACACTATTGATCATGCCTCCAAGAGCCCATAAAAGATAGCTAAGATTAAGGTTCATAGCATGTATGTCATGGAAGATTGGCACAATGATGAAGATGACCTACCCACCGTGACCAGGCTGAGCTTGCTGAGGATGTTGATCACGAGCAGTTCTATGACCGGGAGGATGGGTTTCCTTTTGACCCGGGCAGTGATCCATCATGGATACTTGATCTAAAATCCCACCCACCTACCACTTCCCTTTACTCTATCTCCTTGGACACTTGGGTGGGTTCTCGAAGAAGCCCCATCACCCTACACATTCAAGGAAGTATCCATGGAAAGCATGTCTTCATCCTTGTGGACAATGATAGTACTCACAATTTTGTTAATAAATAAGCCATTGATTGGGTGAAATGCACCCCTATGGAGTTACATCACCCCTTGAAGGTCCAAGTAGCAAATGGAGAAGAGAAAATCAACACACATGTATGTCCCCCGCAGTCCTCTTATGCTTGGCTAAAAATTATGTGGCACTGGTTGATCTAATTGCCCTAGATATGGGCCCCATTGATGTTGTCTTGGGTTGTGATTGGTTGAAACAATCGGGGAAATTTACCATGGACTTCCTTTAAGCTCTACATGGAGTTCATGATGCATGGATAGCCCATCCACTTAGAAATCATTCAAGATCATATTGATTTTCAGCTCATTACAGCAAAGAAACTCAAAAGGGAGTTTAAGAAATGCTCACAAATCTTTGTCTTGCAACTAAATAAGGACAATTCAGGTCAACCCTCTGCAGTATCTAATGATTCAACCTTGCATGCCCTCCTTGAGGAGTATAGTGACCTATTTTAGATTCCTACAGCCTTCCCCCTAAGCGGCAAGTAAACCATCCACTTGATTTAGAGCCCCATTCCAAGCCAATAAACAAGCCCCCTTACAGACTCTCCAAGTGTGAGCGTAAAGAGGTTACAAAGCAAGTCAAGGAGTTGTTGGAGATGGGTTTCATCGAACCGAGTTCTTCCCCCTATGCATCCCTGTCCTTTTATTCTCAAGAAGAAAGATGGCTCTTTTCACATTTGCATCGACTACAGAGACTTGAACAAAATCATGGTGAAGAACCGCTACCCCATCCCACGGATTGATGACTTGCTGGATGAGTTGAAAGGGGCATGATTTTTCACTAACATTGACTTGCGCTTAGGCTACCATTAGATTCATGTGAGGGAGGGAGATGAGATCAAAACGGCCTTCAGGACAATTGATCGTGGACTTTATCATTTTCTAGTGATGCCTTTTGGGTTGACTAACGCCTCAACCACATTTCAAAGCCTCATGAACAAAATCCTTCAACCCTTTTTGTTCAAGTTTGTGCTTGTTTTTGTGGGAGCTTTCGCTCAACCGCCAAGACCCACGGACCGCTTATTGTTCAAGCGTTCCAAGCCGAGCACTAATGGCTACCTCTCACATAGCTGACGCGCCATCCATATCTACGGGTGTTGTGAGCTTACCTCCATGCCGATTGAGTTACCTCCTCTCTCGCGCACTCCGATAGCTCCACGATCCAAGTGCAAGCTTCAAGCAAGCTCCATCCCCAAGCTCCACACTCCAAGCTCCACTGTCCTTGTGCGTCTTTGTCTTTCGTTTCTTTTTGCCTTGGCCTTTGTCTTTGTCTTCTGCTTTAGCTTTTCCGGATTTTCCATCTTTGTTCGTTTGAGGGTTAACATTACCCCCCTCCTAGAGGAGTGCCAGTCCCATGGCACTCACCGTCGTAGGTAGCAAGCGTTTAGCATGCACCGAAGACGTGGGTGGCAAGGACATCTGTGGTTGCCATGGCAGAGTGTTGGTAGTGGTGGGGAGGGAGGTCATTGGGGGCACATTGGTGGGTTGAGTGGTAGGTGGTAGGGCAATGGGAGTTGGTGGTAGGGCTGGTCTTTGGGGGGTTGCACTAATGGAGTACAAGTGGCAGTTTGTTGGGGACTCTGTACATGCTGATCTTGGCAGGCTTACAGGGTGATAAGGATAGGAAGTCAAAGTTGAGTGCTGATGAAGAGCGAACGACACCTTCATTAGAGTCTTCAATACCTGCAATTGAAAACCTCTCATGTGGTCTCTCCCTAAGGGATAGTGCTTGTCTTTTTATCGTGCACAAGACATATTTTGATTAGTTTGGGAGACAGGTCCGAACTCTAAGCAAGCTGAGAGTATTATCCTGCACTTGAGGACCCAAACTGTGTATATATTTCGGTGTAGATATTATGTGAGTGCTCGTGCATACTTAGATATTATGTGAGGCAAAGTGCAAGAGGGAATTGTGCAAGTGGGTCAGGGTGACAGGTCTAACCATAGGCGAGACAAGCTCCCTAGGTATGTCCTGCCCTTGATGTGCCGTGAACAATTGTGGGTGATGCTAAAGGGCTAGGGGACTAGGGACGGAGCCAGTCGACCAAGGTCACTGGACGTACCTAATTTGAGGACCCCTAGGTGCTGTACTGTTATCGTGGGTGCTTCTTATCTTTTCGTTCGTTTCTTTTTTTTTCTTTTTTTTTCTTTTTTTTTCTTTTTTTCTTTGGGACTTTCCTGAGTACAACCATTACAAAATGTTAAGCTTCGAAGGCTCAGAAAATGGATATTACAGTGATGATTGTGCCCTAGCCTCGTTGTTAGAGAAGCAGTTGTTGAGATGGGGAGATACACTTGAGATATTGCAAACCTCCTTGCCACACACGCGATGTTGGTACAATTGAGGTAACGACTGCCGTGAGCCAACTATAGAGCTTGACCCAGAAAGGGAGCATGGCCCATGAATGTGCGTCAGGCCATGCGATGTGGGTGGTCGGCAAGGGTGATTTTTGCTTTCGACAGCGTGGCTTTGTCGCGGCTCTTTGTGGGGTCAATGGTCTTGCGGTGATCGGGCATTGAACACTTTTGCACAAGGACCTGTATTATCCTGCATCAACTTGTCACTTTGTGAGAGTATATGCTCTCTTGTGTTAAGTGCATCAAACAAATGCAATCATGATAAGACATAATTTTTCAGAATTCTATGATGTCTATTGGGATGTCTATTTCATTGCTTGTTAAGGTCGCATTCATTAACGAGAAGTAACGGGAATGTGTACAAGTGGGGATCTTGCCCCTTTACTCATCAAAAAACAAAATGTTTTGGCATGCTGACTTGTCGAGCTACTTGTTCATCATAGGGATTTAGTCAATAGATACGAGGCGGGGTGAGTCCGGTTGGCTAGGCGACCGGGGTGGTGCTAGTGCGGGGCTCTCGTGAGGGTTATTGCATAATGGTTGAAGTTATGGATGAAGACGATGAAGATGTCAAATATGTTCATTATTAAAAAAGAGATTTATGGTTTCTTTTCAATTTTGAGATTAATGGTAGAGCCATACACATAGATTTTGTGTGCTTTGTCCCTGTTTTTGTGGTTGATTATGTTCGTGGGAGGGTTGGTGTCATAGACTCTCCATAAAGGGAGGCAGTTGTACCCTCACAACCTAGCGAGGCTATTCAACAGGCCACGGCTATGTCCCATGAGGACACACTAGAGAAAGAGAATGTTGAGGCCCAACCAAGCACATCAATGGTTGACCTAGTCCAGGGTCCTGAGTCGTTGAGTGATGCACCTTCACTAACCAAGAAAAAGAGGAGGAAACAACAAAACAATAGTACTTACAAGTGGTTGTGGACCCCAAGAACATTCGTCCGGGACGGTGTCGCTTGGGGCCGCATTTCTTGGCGTACCTTTTAAGAGTGGGCACGTAGCGCACTGGCGGAGGGGCGTATGATGCATGTTCTCGTCGGCTGCGGAGAGTGTCCTTGCAAGCTAGCTGCCCTTGGTTCTCCATGTTTTCCTCGCGGGGGGCCTGTAAGATGCGAATCAAGGATTAGGATTTGTCACATGATAAGACCATTCATATGTAAGGGATTATAGTGCAGGTTATCAAGCGCATAGGACGAGAAGGGGAGGGGTGGGGCATGCAGTGCTTGTTGTAGAGGGATGGCCCCCGTGATGTATATTTAGCCTCCTGCCATTAGCAGATCTTGGCTCATGCCGAGTTACGTCGGTTGGCGGTCATGGATTTAGGCAGGGCTCCTCCTCGGAAGGATAGACCGGAAAGGGAAGAAGGTGTATAGAAAGGGACTACACCCTGTCTACACCATCAGAGTTGTTGGTCAAGGCTTCCTATGGTAGTAATGTGGGTTGCGTGCCCTTCACTTGGAGGTGGGGATGGTCACATGGCTTTTAAATGCATGATGAGAGGAGGACTTGAGGAGCTTAGCTTGTCAGACCCAACTCTTCTCCCTGCGCTTGACTATCATTGCTTGTGTGTGTTGATATTGTTTATACATGGTGACACAAAAATTAGTGTTTATTTATATACATATTTATGAATCCATGTCACATCACGAGGATAAGAACCAATTGTAGAACTCGGGGTTGTACTGGAGCATGGCACACACATCCAGCACTTGTGGCAGCTTACTTAGTACCGATAGATATTTTGCCACATCGAGCAGCATGGACCCTTGTCCAAGTCTATTGGCAACATGTAGCTCCTCCTCAGTGAGAACCTTATCAAACAGAAAGTTTTCTTGGCTAGGTTCAGCCAAGTCTGTACCCCGAATGGCAGTTAGCACTCGAAGGGAAGTTGGTGCCACATAGGTTGGGTCCCTTTGGGATCGCCATTTGGCCAATCGCTCCTCAGAGACTGTCATGATCTGAGCCCCTAGTTTGGCCATTACAATGCGGCATTCGCACCAACGCTGCTCAAATTGACTCTGACCTGCTGACAGTCGCTTTAGTTGCTCTATGTCTATGAGATTCGGTTGGCAAAGCACTTCATTGAACATGACAGTTAAGCGCAGTTCGTCAGCTTCCTCGTCAGAGATGAGTCGCATGCATTCATGCAGGAGCCTGTCTAGTGCTCGTTAAGACGTTCTTGCTCTTCCCAGGATAGAGGAAAGGACAAGTAATCTCCAAGCTGCTCCTTGGGGATTGTGCCTACGTCCGCAAGGACGTAGACTCATGCGAACACCTTGAGCTTAGCATCCAATTCAGCTAAGCATTCTGCGATACTTCTATGTTCAACGAGGGCTTGTTCGGTTGCCATCTCATGCAAGGTTCTAGGAGTTTGTCTAGGCTTTAGCATAGCTGGGGGTTCAGGCCTATATGAGTAAGATTGGTCAATGCTAGGATTGCTCATGCTCTTGGGGTTTCCATGTTTCTCTTGAGGCTTCATTATTGCGTCATGGTTCTCCTTGGGTGTGACTGGTGCGAATTCGTCATCCCGTCGTGACAGTGTTGTATCCACTCTTGATTGGTCGATGTGAGTTCTATTGTCGGTGGATTGAGTGTTGAAAGCAACTGTTGATGGCAATAGCTGCTTTGATTTTTCAGAGCACACGGATGTGTCTGAGGTTTCACTGCTATTAGGAGAGACATCAATGGATTCACTGGTGGATGGACTTGATGCTTTATTCCCTAGCTCTCTAGCCCTCTTAGTCTCAACGTTCTTGGGGTCCACAACCACCTGTAGCTACTGTTGTTTTCGATGTTTTCTCCTCTTTTTCTTGGTCAATGATGATGCATCTCTCAATGACTCAGGACCCTGGACTAGGTCAACCATTGATGTGCTTGGTTGGGCCTCAGCATTCTCTTTCTCTAGTGTGTCCTTACGGGACATGGCTGTGGCCTGCTAAATAGCCTCGCTAGGTTGTGAGAGCACAATTACCTCCCTTTTCGGAGAGTCTAGCTCTTCAGCCAACTCTCTTGTGTTTAACTCCTCCAGCCTAGGCTTTAGGAACTTTGAAAGTGCTGGAGTTGTCGAGGGATTTGGTTGCGACACCTCCCCCACAGGTAAACTACTAAGGACACGTTCCACAAGGGGCATTGTCACAGCTAAGGGCTGCGACTGCTGTGATCCCTGATTGGAAGTAGTAGCAGCTAGTTTAGTGGGCTGGCTACCCTTGGTGGATTGCGGTGCCAAGTCCCTAGGGCGATTGGAAGTGGCCGTGTTTTTTGTTGCCCTTTGAGCACTCATCTGTGTAGATCGAGCATGAGTTGATCTGGTCACATTGGGTTGCACAGGCATATCCTTGGGCCGAGGGCTGTGGCTAGTGTCATGTCCCCCCTCTTGGATATTTGGAAGCCTCGATGGAGATAGAGATTGGAATTGAGCAGTTTCCCTTGACAACCGCTGTTGTGCTTCCTGTGTCCGTTTGGAAAAAGAGGATGTAGGAGATCTGGGACTCTTAGGTGGACTTGGCACTGGCTGAATGATCTGCTCGAGGCTATTAGACGATTGTGCCATTTGCTTTGTTGAGCGATCAGCCTTGCCTTGAGCAATGTTGTGCCTATGATGCTTGTTCTCCCCTTGGGAAATCAAAGGCTCTTTGGGCACTAACGATTTCGGTGCATGCTCGATGGCTACATATGACATCTGTCTATTTAGCATGCTAGGCTGAGGCTCTTTCCTTCGAACAATCATGTCCGGTTTCTTGCCTCGAGACCTAGAGTTTCTCTTAGATTTCCTCCTGTGCTTCATTGCTTTTGATGCACTCTGGCCTTCAGCTGATAGAGGCGGTTTAGCAGGGGATTTTGGTACCCAAATCCATCGGTTACCTGCGTAGTACCCTTGAGCACGTAGCAACGCTTTGGATATCCATCGCGGCATTGTGCTGATCCTCCATCGCTGCCTATGTCTATAAGGCTTGGGCTTCTTTTGGGGTCTTCTACGATATTTGTAAGTCCAAAGCCCGTCCTTGGCATTGTCTCTTGACCTTCTTGTTTCAGGCATGGCCTCACTCACTAGTTCTCCTTGTTCGACTTGTGCTTGTATTAACTCTTCCAACAAGTCCTTGCTCTCGTCAGCAAGCTTGACTGTTATGTCAGCACCTTGCTCGCCTTTCCCTCGAGGTTTGATGAGGTCACCCTTGCTAAAGGTTGTGACTATCCTCACACCCGGTAGTGTTAGGTGTATCCTCTGTGCTACATAGTCGGCCTCACACTTGGTCGCCCTTTTGAAGGGTCTTCCTAGGAGGGTTTCTTTCCCGCATCTAGCACTATTTGGAGGAACATGAAATAGGATAGGCAAGCTTTCAGTTTCAATTGTTGCAAGGATATTGCAATTCCCTATGAGTGCTTGTGGAGGTCCCCCATAAGGGCTAAGAGTTGCATTAGTCGGTGTCAGCTCTGGTTGGCCTAGTAGGGTCCATGATTCATAGGTCAAGATGTTAAAATATGCTCCTCCATCAATCAGGGCATTAATAGTATGCTCTCTTTTTGCGGTGAGTTTGACCCTAAGATAAGCAGGTGGTACTATGTCTTCATCTTTCGGGTCCTGGCTTGTAAATTTAAGCCTTCTGACAGATGCACTTGAGTCCCCACTTGCATGACCAGATGTGGATTCTCCACCGATGTCTTGGGTCATCTGTGCAGTGTTGCTCAAGGCACATCTCTCGTCAAGGGTGTCATGTCTAGTCATCTTGGCATTTGTAGCTTGCTGATGTTGCATTTCACTCTGACTAGACATGGTATGAACACAATGTCTTTGTGTTCTCGTGGTGTGGCCTTTTTGCCCTTGATGGCTAGATTGGCCCATTGATGTTCTAGGGTCTCTGTTTCTCTCTGTTCGGGTATGGGCTTTTGGCTGCTCTTTTGCGAGTGAGAATCCATGCTCGTGTAGAGCCGTTACTTCACTAGGGTCCAATTTGGAGGACCTGTCACGGCGCGCGTTTTCTCTCCAACCTGCTTGGGGGAGGTGCGGAGGGGGCAGAGCCCCCTCTGCGGGGGTCCGGGGGGGCAGTCCCCCCGGCTCGCAGGGCCGTTACGGTAAAAGCCATGCACAATTTGGAGGACCGTTTATAGCCAAATTTTGAACCACTCTAAATTTTAGCCCAGTGATGGATCTGTGATGTGCCTTTAGCTCTACATAGCCTTTGGGGTCAATCTCGCGGTTTAGATGTGTCAAAATTTGTGTTCTAGATACCTGTCTGATTTTGACAGTTTTCTGTCCGACTCTCAGATGTCCGATTTTCAGGAGTCCGATTATCAGAATCGGACGTCCGATTCTGAGTGGTCCGATCGGCCCAGTGGTCCGATTCTCGGAGTGGTCCGATTCTCGGAGTGGTCCGATTCTGGGAATCGGATAAAAAAAGTGGTCAGATTCTGGGAATCGGATCGGACATGGTGGTTCGATTCTAGTAGTCGGACGGCTCTGATTCTGGGTGGTTCGATTCTGGGTGGTCCGATTTCCAAAATCGGACGAGCTGGTCCGAGTGGTCCGATCAGACAGTTGTCCGAGCATCTTATTATGGACTGGTCTGATTCTGGTGGTCCAATTCTGGTGGTCCGATTTTGGTTGTCCGATTCTGGACTGGTCCGATTCTGGGACTCGGACAGCCTGGTTCGACGACATGGTCGACGGCCTGCGAGTTGCACGCGATGCCTCTAGGCTGATATCTACTACACCGAATCGTCCAGCGCCTTCCAAATAGGTACAAAACACTATAAGGAAATGCCAGACATGCCTGGAATCACTATGGTGCTCGAATCGAACGGCACTCCAAGGATCTTTGCCCCTATTTCCCTGTTTTAGCCTGTTATACAACAACATAGAACCCTACTGTTTGTTTCTTTTTCTTTGTTTTTTCCTATCCTAAATGCATCCAAATCACAAAGTAAATACCTACACTACTCCATCTCATAACATAAATCTCAAAAAATAAAAAAAAACCTACTTGCCAAGGAGATCGAATACCATCTTCAACCCCCTCACTTCCTACCTATCTCAAGCACCGGTTTAGGGGAAACCCCTTACTTTGATGCTCGATTCGAAGCGCGTAAGCGCTCAAGGCTTGAATCCGTTGGTCCCGACAACGGAACCAAAATGTGGGAGCTTTTGCTCAACTGCCAAGACCCACGGACCGCTTATTGTTCAAGCGTTCCAAGCCGAGCACTAATGGCTACCTCTCACATAGCTGACGCGCCATCCATACCTACGGGTGTAGTGAGCTTACCTCCGTGCCGCTCAAGTTGCCTCCTCTCCCGCGCACTGCGGTAGCTCCACGATCCAAGTGCAAGCTTCAAGCAAGCTTGATCCTCCCGCTCCAAGCTCCAAGCTCCATTGCCGCGAACAAGACAAGAGAAGAGAAGAGAAGAGAAGAAGAGAGGAGAAGATGGAGAGCTTCTTCTCCTCGGTCCCTCACCCTCACACACTCACTCCCTCACACTCTCACACTCCCTCTCTCAAGCACAAGCTCAAGCAAGCAAGAAGAAGAAGAAGAAGAAGAAGAGGAGAGCTACTTTTTGCCACACACAAGAATGAGCTTCTCATTCACTTTTCAACTTTATATACAAAACCCTAAATCCCTTTTGGGCGGTCATCCCCTTTTCCCCTTTTTTACATGGCCGGCCGTAGCCTAGGCCCTTTTTCCCATTGTCCTTCTATCTTCCTAGCTTCCTTTCCACCGCCCGTCTACATTTACAAATTGCATGGGTGAGAGCCCGGTGCTCCTTGAATTAAACCATGATGCGCTTGCGCTCTTTTACAAAAGTTTTGACTTGCGCTTTTCCTTATGCGCCTTTCTCCCTTATTTAGGACTCTTCTCCTTGTGCGTCTTTGTCTTCCGTTTCTTTTTGCCTTGGCCTTTGTCTTTGTCTTCTGCTTTAGCTTTTCCGGATTTTCCACCTTTGTTCGTTTGAGGGTTAACAATTTTCTTTGATGACATCCTCATTTATAGCAAGTCATCAAAGGAGCACTTAGCACATGTCAAAGGGTGTTTGAGATATTGAGAGAGCATTACCTCTTTGCTAAGGAGAGAAAATGCACCTTCATGCAGACATCTGTGGAGTACTTGGGACACATTGTGAGCAAAAGTGGCGTACAGGCTGACTCAAAGAAGGTGCAATGTGTTAGGGACTGGCCCACTCCTTCCACCACCACTTCGTTGGATGGCTTCTTTGATCTCTCTTCATTCTATAGATGCTTCATTAAGCACTATGCCACCATTGCAGCACCTTTAATAGACCGATTAAAAAGGGATTCATTCTTTTGGGATGCCACTACTGATCATAGCTTCAAGAAGTTAAAGGACGTGCTTACTTCTGCCCCCATCCTTGTTTGCCATGACTTCTCTAAGCTATTTACCATTCATTGTGATGCTAGTGGTAGGGGTATTGGTGCAGTATTGTTGCAAGAGCATGGTGTGATTGCATTTGAGAGCCGCAAGCTTGATGAGAAGGAGATGTAAATGAATGTATATGACCAGGAAATGTTGGCCATCCTCCATGCCATTAAGAAATGGCACCACTATTTGTATGGCATCCGCTTCCAAGTAAAAAGTGACCCACCGAGTCCTCCGGTACTTCTTGACTCAGTCCACTTTGACTCTTAAGCAAAGGCGATGGGTACCAACATTACAAAACTATGACTTTGACATTTCTCACACTCGGACAATACACTCAAGCCCATTGACTACTTGCAGCCCCTCCCTTTCCATGAAGGGAAATACACTCATATCACAATGGACTTCATCACCGGCCTCTCCGTGACCAAGAAAGGGTGGAATAGTATCTATGTGGTAGTTGATCACCTCACCAAAGCTGCCCACTTTATCCCCACTAAGACCCAATACATTACCTCTCATGCGGCCACTCAGTTTATGGAATATGTCTTCAAGTTGCATGGCTTACCACAATTCATAGTACATGATCGGGATGCAAAGTTTATAAGCAACTTCTGGTAGACATTTTTCACATCCATGGGGACCAAGCTTGCTCCATCCACTACATACCACCCTCAAACTAATGGCCAGACTGAAAGAGTGAACAAATGGCTTGAGACATATTTGAAACACTTTTGCTATGATGTACAACACAATTGGGATACATGGCTCCACTTGGCTAAGTTTGCATATAATAACTCCACCCACTCTAGCATTGGATTTTCCCCTTTTGAGGCTTTATATGGATATAAGGTTCCCCTCCCCATAGTCTTATTTAATGATAAGATAAACCCTTAGAGTCATGTTGAGTTAAATTGCATGCAAGCCTTACTTCAGCAATGTAAAGTGAATCTTCAAAAGGCACAAACGCACATGAAACTCTACGCTGATGAGAAAAGAAGGCCTTTGGAATTCTAGGAAGGGGATTTGGTCCTCTTGAAAGTACCTAAGTCCTGCTACTCCAATCTCAAATAGGGCACCAGTAACAAGTTGACCCACCACTTCTATGGCCCATGCCGGATCCTAAAGAGATTTGGTGACTTGGCCTACCGATTAGGACTTCCCCCAACCACCAAAATTCACAATGTGTTTCATGTTAGCTAGTTGAAACCCTTCATGGGCACCTCAGTGGACTATATGGAAGAACTTCCCCCCATAGATGAAGAAGGCATCACTCAGTATATCATTAAGGCAATCATTGGGCAACAAGATAAGCACTTAAGGTCTCAATCCATTAAAGAATACCTCATCGAATGGCAAGGCCTACCCTTGGAAGAAGCCTCTTGGTGCCTGGCAACCATCGACAATGAATTTTCCCACCTCCAAGAGGCCCAATGGATTGAAGACTAGCCGGCTATGACCCATTTGACCACCCTCTGCCTGCAAACTGCACACAATTTTAGAACAATTTTGTACTTATCCAAATCTCAGGCATGTGCATCCTACATATGTTGAAAATACTCTTCATAAGCTCTGTTTTGACATGTGGCATGCCCCATTTAGAGCAGCCTATCAAAAGTTATGACCCATTTACCTCAGCATGTCGATCATGGACAACATGCTGTCCCTAGTCTTTACCCACCCACTTTTCATTGCAAAATGGCTCAAAGTAATACTCTTCAACCCTCCTTCAGCTCACCCATCACTCCCCTCCAGTTCTCTTGTTTTTTAGGGCAAAAACCTTCAAGGTGGAAATGGATTGTAACAAGTGGGATACATACAAACTAGGGGTTAGACACCTAGTCACACTAACCGAGGTATATAAGGTGTAAGAGTCCCAGATTAGGGCAACAAATTATTATCAAGAACATGCTCTTCACCTTCATCTTCAGCTTCCATGGCTTCCTCCTCCCTTCTCCTCTCTTTTCTATCTCCCTCTCTCCTCTTCTAGTCTTCTTTCCTCTTCTTCTTACTCTCTTTCTCTCTCTTCAGCTCCTCTCCTCTCTCCTATCAGCTTCATTCATTACATGTTGGTACTCATGTCATTGGTGTGGCAGTGGTTTTTGTCATTGGGTAGGGAAGGATTCTTGATCAAAGTAAGCATTAAACTAGCTTAACCATGATAAGATAATCTTATCATCTTTCATACCATGAAATTTTGTAAATTGGAAAGACTTACAACAGATATGCTTGCCCTTCTAGGTTCATTGTGCATCAAAGACACCATGAAGAATACATGCAATGCAGTCATCTTCGTCTTGAATAGTTAGGCTTTGTTATGCTTCTTGCTCATGAAGGAGCACGTGTAATGTCAGCTAAGTTGTGCTGCAAGAGATCACTTTGTTGTTGAAGGGTAATCTCCAAAAGGGGAGATTTAGTATTCATATCTTTAGTTTGCAAACGATCTGTCATCTTCAAATAATAATATGCTTGGAAGGTTATATGATTGAATAAGTCCACAAAGGAGTGGATCTTATGAGTAAGCTTCAAGAACAATAACAATATTTGAAATAGCCTTCAAACAAATGGTAGCATAGGAAATAGGAGATTTTGACAATTTGCTACTCAAGTTCTTAAGAAAGAACTCTATGGATATAAATTCGATTGAAGAATAAGAAATACACATACGGGAATAGCCATTAAGTTATCCCAAGGAATGGAATCCTCTATAAGTGGGCAAAGATGTGTTGATTGGTTTTTTGTTCATCTTTTGTTGCACAGAAAGAATAGAGATTAAAATAGTCTTATTGTGTGATGAAAACAATATTCCCATACCCCCACACATGAACAATGGTTAGAGGAAAAAATTGTGTAAAGCTTGATATAAGAGGAACCCTAATGAGAGAGAGGTGTTATGTAATGGCCCCTCCTCCCCAACTCCACAAAATTTTAGGGGCATTGTTTGGCCCTTAAATAATGAAGGTAATAGACTTATTAAAGCTTAAAGGCTTCAAGCTTTTAAAGCTCATGGAAATCCAAAGCAGTCCATTGCTAGTGATTAATGCCACCATTTTTTGGTAATGTGCTTATCGAAAGAAGGTGCCTACTATTAGTGCATTCTACATACTATCCTAGATTGTGATTCTGGCCACCATGGCTAGTTGGCAGATTGAAGGCAACAATAATGGTAAGAACTTCATGTTGGTGGTCAAGATAATGATTGTAGGCCTTCAAATGGTCTAAAGACAGTGAGAATAGCCTCATGAGCATGCACACACACACACTCTCTCTCTCTCTCTCTCTCTCTCTCTCTCTCTCTCTCTCTCTCTCTCTCTCTCTCTCTCTCTCTCTCTCTCTCTCTCTCTCTCTCTCTCTCTCTCTCTCTCTCTCTCTCTCTCTCTCTCTCTCTCTTTGTGTGTGTCTCTCTCTGTGGTGGGTTAGGCTTTCGAGACATAGGATTAGGATTTCCTAGGGGTTCAAGGTATTGCAAATGTAGGCAATATAGGTTTTTCTAGTATGGGCACATGCCCCGGGTACATCATGCCACTAGATCCAAACCTTGACCTCACGGAAAATTTTTACCATATGCTTGAGTATGATGATTCTAAGATACACGACACGATGAGGATTTATTTAGTCATTCTTCACAATGGCCCATGAAGGGGGAGCCATAAGCTCTCTCAGTATTAGGATTCTTGAAAGTGCATTGGTGGATCCATATTGGGCAATTTTTGCAAGGAAGAATGGGTGCATAGTAGGTTCAATAGATGAGGCATTCAATTAATGTTGAGCAAAGTGTTGGCTTGGCAACATGCCACCACATTGGATCTATGAGAGTTTACATGGAGGAGATTGAACAAAGACATGATCATTCCAAGCTTTGGATGTGCTCTCCTCAAGCAACTAATATTTGCAATATCTTAAACCTCCCTCCCTCCCTCCCTCCCCACCTTCTCTCTCTCTCTCTCATAAATAGCTAAACATACTTACATTAAGAAGTTTAATAAAAAGCTAATAATATTCAACTTCTCTCTCTCTCTCTCTCTCTCTCTCTCTCTCTCTCTCTCTCTCTCTCTCTCTCTCTCTTTATGTAGATCTATGCACGTCTAAAATTGGCATAACTTTGCCACCATCAAGCAACCCCCCGCTAGCTAAGATGATGCCACCACCTTAGATGGAGAGCAACACAATCCAATGCCTCCTCAACTCCCACCATTTGGAAAACCCTAGCTCCTTCCTTGCATTGTCATTACAATTGGGGTAAAAGAGGAGTAGCAATGAAGTATTTTATATCAATAGCAACTTGGGTTAGCCCTAGTCAAGGGCTAATTGCTTGCTACTAATTGAGTCATGGCATAGCCCTAGCCGTTAGCGAGGTTGTCAGTAGTAGCTATGGTGGGCCAACCCAGTTGAGAGAGAGAGAGAGAGAGAGAGAGAGAGAGAATGCTTACATCAATCCTACATTAGCCACCATTTTGAAACAATTGTCCATAAGTCGTTCAATGTGTGCTTCAATGTGTGTTTGTTTTTAGTCCGGGTTTGCTAGTCACGAATGCAGCCCTTGCCACAATTGTAGACCTCTCACCTTGTCTCTATTGGTCAGTCTACAATGTTGTATTGTTGAGTTTACATCGCTTGTAGTGCTATCCTGCATGCATCCCTTGCCATGCTTGCAACCTTGCTACATTGTCTACAATCCTATGTCACTTGTAAATAGTCCTACATATATATATATATATATATATATATATATATATATATATATATATATATATATATATATATATATATATATATATATATATATATATATATAGAGAGAGAGAGAGAGAGAGAGAGAGAGAGGAGTTTTTCATGTCCCCTTTTAAACCTAGATCTTACCCATGGAGAGAGAGACACACTGTGTGTGTGTGTGTGTCTCCCATGATTGAACATAAAATGTAACATCTCTCCACCTTTCAAGAAACACCTCTCTTCCTTTCTTGAATATGAAACTTCTCCTCCACCTATCACATAGGCTTGGGAGTTTTCTAATATACCAAACCTTTCCTCCTTGTGCCATGTAGGCTTGGGAACCTTCTCGTTGGTTTGGGATCCCCAAGGTAAAGCTCTAAATAATATATAGAATAGATTCCTCCTCAATACAACAAGATGAATCTATATATGGTCTAACAAAACATATATTCTCAATCCTTGAAACACATAATCTCTATGTTATATTGTAATACCAAAAACCATTTTACATGCATTTATGACTTCAAACAAGATTTGATTCAAACTAGTATAGACTAGTCCATCTATTCTAAAAAGAAATTGGGTGTAGTGCTTCCACACATAGCTTTTAGGATCTACCTTTACGATTCCCACAACCTTTGGTTGGGAAATTAGAAAGAGTGTGTTGTGAGAATTATGAAAATTGGGAGGTGTCCATGTTTTGAACAAGGTGGTAATGCTGGTTAAGATTTTGCATCCGTGGATGCTTTTTAAAAGCATGAGAGCTTACCACATAAACTTTGCTATGCACTCCAGACCTAGTTTAAGGCTGGTATTTGGGACCAATGTCCCTAAACAGTCATAGCATTTTGCATCCTAAGACACACTCCATGTAACAAGAGGACTCACACATAGTATCATATTCTGGTTCTGTGGATTGCATACAAAATCATGCCATATCCCCTCATAGTCATTACAAACTATTCAACATTGATGAGCAAGCATCCATGAGAGGATTGGGTGGTGAAGGCACAAAGAAACCAACCTTGAGAGGCCCCAAAGCTTTGCTCCCATCATTTTTAAATTTAAAAAACTTTGATGCCCTATGTATAGAGTACTAAGTTGTAGCGTTAAAGCCCTAGACATGCAGTACCAAGTTCAAGTACCAATTGCGAGTCATAATTTGCTATGTATCTTGACATAAGATAACTTTCAAAATGTGTATCAAAAGAGCTTGCATGAAAGTTTGTAAGTATGGTGCATAGAAGAGATTGTTTCTATGTCTTGCATTTTGTGTTACAAATTTTATAAACTACTTTTAGTTTTAAGTTTGATGAGAGAGAGAGAGAGAGAGAGAGAGAGAGAGAGAGAGAGAGAGAGAGAGAGAGAGAGAGAGAGAAATAAAACATCTCTTAGAGAAATTCTTTTTATGGTGCTTGGTCTTTGTTTCAATTATGGCCCATTTGAGTATAACATTGTTCTTTCTAAATATCACATGAAACAAGCATGTGATTCCTTACATTTGTGTAAAGAAGAAAGTTTATAAGTATGGTGTGTAGAAGAAAGTGTTTTTATGTTTGACATTTTGTATTACAAATTTTGTAAACTACTTTTAGTTTTAAGTTTGAAGAGAGAGAGAGAGGAATAAGGAGATGAGCGAAAATAAAATAAAACAAAAGATAGAGATGGAGAGAGGGAGAAAGAGGATTTATAGAGAGAACTGGGGGGAAAGAGAGAGAGAGTGAGTGAGAGAAATAAAACATCTTGGAAATGGAGAGGGGAAAGAGGAGAAATGGATTATTGAGTGAAGTTGCCATGTGAAGTTGCTGTGCCACGTAGCGGCCTAGCATTCCAGGGAAGCCCCAAGATTGCCGAAGTCTCTTGGGAGACTCTCTCTTTCTAAAGATAAGATTGGTCTAAGGCTTCATGATCTAAGCAACGTGGTTGACAGATTGTTTATGAAGTGAATTGTAAGATATTTCATGTCCTGTCAACACCCATGGTATGTCCTCTTCTATAATGCTAAGAAGTTCAAGAGATGAGGGTGCACACAATTGGCAAGGCTTTTCCCCATGGACTATAACCTTTGCTTTTGTTGAGTTTATACCCTATGATTGTAGCCCTCTTGCCAAAGAAATTTGACAACCTTGGCTTTAGTTCAAGTTTCTCTTCCAATTGTCCAATTAACTGCTCTCCTCAACCATCCAATCAACTTGAACTACTCTTTAGGCTTGATTACCTTGGATAATTTGTTGATAAGCATGCTCGTCCCTCCATTCCCTTAACCAGATTACTATTGCTAGGCAAATTTATAAGAAAGGGGTGAATATTTGGTGTGAGACAAAGCAAATAAGGATTGGGATTGGATTCCCGATCAAGTGATTAAAGAATATAAGTATAGGCTTACCAACCAATAGCTATACCCTAAGTGATTAAAGATAGGTATAGACTTACCAACCAATAGCTATACCCTAGTACTCTCGAGCACCATGGTGCTTCAACTTCAGCGACATTCCTTGATGCTTTATGTTCGCCCCCAAAGATTGTCCTTGGAGTGCTTGAACCTTAATGACATTACTTGGTGATTTACGTTACCCCCAGATTCTCCTTAGAGGATGAATCATTAGGATCGATCCATCTGCATTTTATAAATTTATTTTGCCTTACATGGTTTTCCCCCATAGAAGGCGTTGGCGTTGGAAGAGCCATGGAATACTAAAAATGATGTCCAATGCGGCAAGTTACTTTTAGTCAACATGCACGTGATGAATAACCCAAAAGGAAATAGTAGAGAAGAGTCCCCACCCACGATCAGGTAAGGATTAGAAATAGGCGGAATAAATAAATTAAATAGCCCCCGCGAAATAATAGACTTCGGTAAGCGAAAAGCTGCGTCTCCGGAGGGCCAAGCCGACACAACCGACCAGGAGCGGCTCTCATTTCTGATGCTGCGCTCGACCATCTCGTGTATTCACTCTCTCTCGCTGATTAACTCCATTGTCTGTGCGTATACGCACGTATCTTTACGCACGATAATATCAGAGAGAAACCAGTGTTTGCTGTGATATCTGCGTTGATCTCGGAGTACTGGAGTGATTGGTTGACGGACCATCGATCACTCATGATATTCTCACGTGATGTTGCGCACTCTAGAGCTCTGCTGTTTTAGAGCGGACTGACAGACGCTCTCGTCTACTTGATCAAACAGAGAGCGCAGAACACACAAGACTTGATCGATCGGAGCTAATTATACTACAGTCAGATTATCGACCCCGAAGATAAGTATGGACTAATCCATCAGCCACCAAGGAATATCGGTATGGGTCTCTAATTCCCAATCCTGAGAAAAAAAGCTTTCTTGGAATTCTGAAGAGACCTTCCTCACCCTCCTCTCCTGGGAAGACCACTCCATTTGGAAGGTGGTCTTTCCCAAGAGAGGTCGGGGCGCAGTCCTTCGTTTTGAGGGGTGGCTCTTTGCAACTCCCTCGTATCAGCCCTTAGAAGAATGACCTGCATGTTGTTATCTAGTTTATATAAATCTGGGCATTATAAAATCGAGGGTGGTTGGGTAGCTTTCTGTGATGTATATTCATTATCTTAATATCAACATGGGCATTACCAAATCCTTAGGAAAACCTTTGTATGCAGGAAATGTTGTTCGTGGGTGCCTTGGTGGCAGTATGTTTGGTGCTTCTTGCCATCCTCCTTGCACATTCAGGATCTCTCACCCTTCAAAATGCAATTCACCAAGTGTTGATGCTTCTTGGGTTCCAACCAAAATTCAAAGCATCTGCTTGGTATTTCTTTATACTTAAATTATGATAAAAGTTATGACCCTTCTTCAATGATTCACTCACTAAGCTTTAAATAGCTATGTAGATCAATTGGTAAAACATGTGTGTGAGTTTGTGGAGGTCTTGGGTTCAAGCCCTAGGGGTAGTTCAAGAATGGTCTCATATCGAAAAGAAAATCATGTAGTTATTACCGGCCCTTGAAAAATCGTATAGTAACCTTTTGATGATATGAATAAGTTGATCATGTAGTTATGCCTTACTAATGTTAGTTAGTTATATAACTAGTTACCCCTTGCTAATCCCATATGGTAGTAAACAAAGCTAACTTCAAACATGTCTACAAGGATGTCCCCGACCTTGTTTAAAGGCATTCGTGTTAAAAAAGTCAATTGGATAAGTTGGTCTTCATAGTATCATGACCGCATGAACTTAGAGGTAAGTAAGGAAGTGGTTTACTACCATATTCTTTAACATAAGAAATATGTCATTTTTCAAATCCTTGCAGGAAAAACAACCTTGGTATGACAATTGCAAGGTGTATAACATTGAGGAAGGAAGGAGAGCATGTGTTTAATGACTTGCGCAGAAATGCAACTGAGATGTTACGACTAGGTGAGGAGGACAAAGCTGATGGAATTATCAGTAGAAATGCAACTGAGATGTTACGACTAGGTGAGGAGGACAAAGCTGATGGAATTATCAGTCTAGCCTTGAAGGAGAAGACTATGTGGGCCGCATATAATGTCATACAAGAGTATTGTGAAGACCTCATCGATCTTGTACCAAAAATCCAAGAACATACAAGGTATTTACATTGTACCTTTGGGATACAAAACACAAGGTATTTACATCTTTTTTGTTAATACAAGTACCACATTATAGAAAAAATCCACACAAGGTGTGCTAGCTAAGAATTCATTATTTAGGTCCTTGAATGTCCATCAAGTCTTTTAGACCTAAAGGCCTAGACATGTTTATTTCTATAATTTAAAGCATAGGAACACTCTTTTTTTGTTTGGGTAGACTACTTGCTTCGTTCAAATATGTTTTAATACATAGGTTGATATCTCAATGTTTGGACATCTAGCTGTATAGTTCTAGCTAAATTTGTGGAGGATCTCTCCAATGTCAAAGGAGACTTGAAGAGACAATAAGAGAGAAAGCTTGAGGTACTTATTGGGAGACATGCACACACACCCATGCATGTGCGCATTCGTGTAGATGCACATATACACATGTTTGCCTCCTCCCAGTGTTTGACCTAAATGGAAAATTTGGTATAGTTAGTTAAAGAACCATGCATACTAAAAAACACCAAGATTTTGCCACATGAGATAGGAAGCTACCATGAAAGATGAGGCATAGTCTTCAATTGAGCAACATTTGATTCAATGAAGCAAAGTAACTTCTGGTCTCCATGAAGGATGCCACTAGAAGCATAGCACCTAATCGTGTTCATAAGAATACTCTTTGCTTCAATGGGAGGTCACTTTTCTAGCTTGTTTTAAGGGAAGGTTGTGACATAGACCGACATGATTTGCAATGATACCCAAATGATATTGAGTAGCTTTAGAGAGTGTTCTAACTAAGTTTGTGTACATACTAACTATAACATGGAATTTTTAAACAATTCCAGGAAAGAGTGCCAGGAGGAGATGAAAGAAATAGTTGCAAGCTTGATCTATGCTAGCTTAAGGTTGAAAGAGTTCAAAGAATTGGAGCATATGAGAGCACTATTTTCATCCAAGTTTGGCCATTCCTTTGTAAATAGAGTTATTGAAGACCAATGTGATGTGAGTAGCAAGGTAATGGATTAGAAGCCTAAGCTATCAATACTCTAGAGATGCAAAGTTCTTATATAGCCTAAATTTCAATATTTGTTAATATCATAACAATAATGGCAAGAAGAATTAAGTATTGTACACTAGCTTAACTAACAATAATGGCAAGAAGAATTAAGTATTGTACACTAGCTTAACTAATTTGGCTCTTGATTTGTTCAAAAATGCATCAAGTAGATGAAGGAGGCATTGATTTTAGAGACACCAAGTTGGCCAATACGACAAGCAATGTTGGAAGAAATATCTAGAGACTTCAAAGTCAATTGGAAGCCCACACATCAAAAAATGAAACCAACCAATTTTGATCGCTAAGCTTCACCACTTATGGTATATTCTATCTTAGCTAAGTAAATAATGTTGAAGGTTGCATCCTAGAGGTTTAGAATGTTCATGACATAAAGGCATGCATCAATTGCAACCATAATAAACTCTAGATTAAGTTTTGCATCGTCATTTTTTAATTTGCAACCTTCTACACATGGATATTTGTTTGTAAGACATGACATAAAGCATTTAAAGAGCATTTAAGAATTCTATTTTGTCAATGGTTATGGAAACCTTTAAGCCTTAAATTCTCTTGATCATGATAACGAGATGATAACATGTTTGGAGATTTTGGAGTCTCAGTGTATAGTTACATGCTCCATAAAACAAATTAACTTTTGACATTGCATGCTTTGTAACACCAATTTCTCATTTGTTGTTGTGACAAAACCATTCAAAATGGACATTATAAACCAATGTTTTACATAACAAGGTGGTATAGACCACTCATCTTGGTCAATCCATATAGATTGGGTTTGGGTTTAATATCAATATATGAGGTTTGAAAGCATGGATATTGTGGCTTGACATCCAAATAACAAGCCCATATGCTATCAAAATATGATGTGATAGAATGCTAATGATAAAATATGTAGTTACCTAAACATTTCTCTTCTAAATCAAGTTACCATTGTCAAATAACATCAAATGCATTACTATAAAGGGCCACCATGTGGTTTCAAGATGAAGGTTATGGTAGTCACCACTCTAAAGAGTAGAACTCATAGTAAGCACCAGCGTTAGCCTACTAGCACACCTTCATTAAGAGGAATAAATGCAATCCACTTTTCTATAACTTAGAGTTTTTGTTTTATGATACAAAATAGGGACAAGTATTAAGGTGTAGATGAGATATGACATAGAAGCATGTATGGTGCATGATAAGGGACTTTAGCTTTGGGGTACTTCCCCTTTTTTGGATTAAAATGTCTCATGTAATTCCCATTGTTGTTTATGTGCCGAATATGTCGAAGTTTAATGCTATCAAACTATACCCCCATAGTGGTACATGTAGTCTTATAACAACCTAAACACCAACCTTTTGGATCAAAGGCCCCGTGAAGGGAGTATTATCACATTTTTAATAACTTCCATGTTAAAGTCTCATTATAGTAGTAAGTACTCGCACTATGATCTCGTAAATAAGTTTTGCCATAATACTCATGAAAAGTTTAGGCTTAATATAACACAAGTTGCCAAAATTGGAAAATCTTGTAAATATCTATAGTCCATGCCTCAACATTGATAAAAATGAGATTATTATTTTAGATTTGGATTTAAAAGTTGAGAGTTTTTAGTATTGATTTTCAAAACATTTTTAATGAACTTTATACTAGTACTATAGGCTATTGTAAAGAGGTTGTGTGTGACATTGGTGTACAATGATGCAATAAAGATAACATTCTAATAATACATGCATGTTATTCACTTAAGCTTTGGGATACATGAATAACCATGCATGCATGACATGAGTGTAGAATATAAGCATGTAGATTGCTCATGAAGTGATTTTTGTAATAATGCATGCATGCATACTACCACGATGGTTAAAAAAAAAGCATGATCACTAAGCCTATGACAAGATCAAGTTTTGCTGAACTATTGAAATTCTAAAGTACTAGGCATTCTTATTATCCCACCCCCTAGGATAAAAGACTTCATGTGTAAGAACTATTTTCTATTGAATGGAAAACTATTAGACCCTTGATCTTTGCCTTATTGAAACACTTTGTTTGCACTTGGATCAAAGATATAAATGATATGAACCCATCTAAGAGTCTTCACAACATAAATCATGTTGGTACCCTCACTATGCACAATACCATCCATTTGCACATAATCTAATCAAGTTTCCATAGCCATGAAATGCCCTATATGCAAAGATCCATCATTTTCCATCTACCATAGCCGTGCATCTACCTCTCTACCTTGAGATGGGATATTCTCCTAGATGTTCCCTTTGATGAACCTGTAAGAAAGCATTATATAGTGTGATATGGAGTATAGGAGTTTGTGAATCAAGGTCATGATTTGCATGCTTATCCTTTCATCATATCTCATAGGCATTTTTATGCTCTCAAGACATGACAAATAGATTGACTATCTCTATTCATGCCCAGCGTTATGCACATACCACGATCATTTGAAGATACTCTATTATGCTCTTATGCTTCAATAGATTCAATGAATGCATCTTTGTTATCAGAAAGGGTACCTTGTATATTGCACATATCTAAAGGATATTAGTGGTTAAGAGATAAAGGACTTCTATCAAATGGATATTTGTCATTAAAGGTTTTATTGAGTGTACCTCGTTCTCTAGGTCATAAGAACCTTGATTAGACTCATTGTCAAATAGACTAAAAGTTTGACCTAATTTATCACATAAAAGTCCAACCTATCTAAAGGAATCCCTAGATACTTTCAAAAAGTATCCCATCTCATCATCATTGCAACACCCATCATCATCCAAACAATCACTTTGTTATGGCAAGAAAGGATAACATAAATCAACTTTTCTCATCCACGATCCTACTCATAATCTCAACTTGAGCCACTTCAAGACCCTATTCATTTCTAAAACCAAGATAAAAAAATCATGCCTACTCACAACTCAAAAATTTTATCATTCACCAAAACCACTTTCAAAGAGTTATCACCCTTTACAATAACAGGCTCATAACTTGTATCTACACATGTAGCCCACCCTCAAACTCATCTTTGTAATAAGTATTGTTGCATGGTAACAAGCTGGATCTCAAAATCTCTTCTACTAGATCTTTTGCTCTTGAATATTCTAAAGCCTCATCCATGCAATCTTTAGACTCCCTCACAACTTTCTCTTGCTCTTTATCATGATGCACCTCTAGAATTTTCATTTTCTATCGAGAGTTAGCCTATGTCTTTAAGCATGTATACATTATGGTTACCTCCCAAGGTATCTCCATTCTAATACATCACTTCTTTTGTGTGAGTTATTCATTTCAACAGACCCAAGATATAATATCACCATCATGATCCTCCTCAAATTAATATATTATTTGTTTCTTTAGGGAAGAAAAGACAAGAGGTTTCTAGATCTATGTTAGACTCAGATTATGTATTCTTATCATATCTTTCTCCTCACTAAAACTAGTAGTGCTCTTCTCTTCTTCATCTTTACTCATATTTGCCATTCCTCTCCTACTATATATGGTTATTGTTCCTCTTCCTCGATCCTATATTTCCATAGCCTTCCTAGACCATGATGTTCTAAAATTAGAGGAAATTCCCCCTATCCCAATGACAATAGAACTTGGATTTGGATTCTGCAAACTTTCATTTTGAGCTTATAATGATTCCTAGGCATTTTTTCCTTGACATGATATGCTAGCCGGGTTCAAATTCTAGATTTCACAATAATTTGGAGCCCCAACTGCTTAACATGGGCTTGTGTTATTACACTCACTTGTGCTCCCCTGTCTTTGTATGCTTCTCCTTTATTCCAATTCTTGTACCTTGAGAGGACATATATTTGGTAACTCTTCTACATTCAAGACCATTGTTACTTTTTTCATTTCCTTTGTTTTGAATTTGCCACTATCAACTCAACAATTCCAACCTCCATCATTCTCTTAGACAAGTCACGATTTTCAATAAGAGAGGATAGTAGATTGTAGAATTTGATACGTGAGGTTCATATGACCATACTAAGAGACAGGATAGTAGATTGTAGACTTTGATATGTGAGGTTCATATGACCATACTCTTAGACAAGCCATGATTTTCAATAAGAGAGGATAGTAGATTGTAGAATTTGATATGCGAGGTTCATATGACCATACTAAGAAATGTGTCTCCTCTAATTTCTTAGGGATCCTTCTAGTTGTGACCAAGCACCATTGCAAGCCAAAAGTTAATAAGAGCTTGTTCAAACTTAGACCTTAGAAATCATTTGACCTTAAGGCCCTAGAAGAAAAATCAAGGCCTCCCAACATAGGTCACTCTAATCATTTGACCTTAAGGTCCTACAAGAAAAATCAAGGCCTCCCAACATAGGTCACTCTAATCCTCAAGCATCTTAGCATGACATATCATGTACTTGATGTAACAAACCATGGCCAGGACACAATAATGAGTGCCACATTTTCTTCTTAAAACATATAGATGATCTAAAGGACATGTCGATCCCTTTATCAACTTGTAGAAAGTATGAACTTCCATCTATAGAGATTCAAGCAAAAAGGAGCTTTTGATTAGGAAAGGGAATAGCACTTTGATGCATCCCTTCTAAAATATAACCACACATTCCTAAGAAATGGATTAAGTCACAATTTTAAAGAATAACCAAAGCGCATCTCAGCCTAATTGACCTCTTTAAAAAACATTGATAATAATAGCATTGATATATATGCTAGCTAAACATTTCTAAAGAGGTTAGCAAGTATCTTGCAAAGTGTGGGTTCAAAAGCTAGCCACCTAATAATTCTTTGAGAGCAAAGAGTAAGAAACTTGTTAAGGTGCAATTTGAAATACTCAGAGCAATTTATCATTGCATTTGTAGGAGCTCTCTCTCTCTCTCTCTCTCTCTCTCTCTCTATATATATATATATATATATATATATATATATATATATAGCAGAGTTTATTCAACAGCGAGCCGGTGGAGGTATAGATCTCAGTGGAGCCACAGTTCATATCTTACTATATGCAGATGGCATTGTGTTGGTCTCAGATTCAGCTCAGGGATTACAGCGCCATTTATTAGCATTGGATGATTTTTGCATACAGAGAGGCATGACAGTGAACCTTGGTAAAACCAAGGTTCTTATATTCCATACATCAGCTTAGATATGCAGACATAGTATTTTCATGGCAGCAGGAGGGAGTATTGAGGTCACTGGATCATATGTATATCTGGGAGTCACCTTTACAGCAGCTTCAGGGATTTTCTCGATGACACAGGCAGTTCGTGACCGCCTCACTAGAGGATACTCAGCATTGGCTCTTATGGAGCGACAATGTCATCAGGCACATTTCCAGGAGCCCCGCACCAAGGGGTGGCTCTTTGATACTCTAGTCACTCCAGCACTGATGTATGGAGCAGCTATATGGGGGCCAGGCCTTGCCAATTATGTATGGACATTGATGGAGAGACCTCAGGTGATCATGATATCTAGATTGATTCGCAGCAAGGCCTCAGTCCCACATGACATTGTGCGAGCAAAGCTTGCCACACCACCCATGCTAGTCGAGGCATTATTTCAGACAGTCTGCTTCCTACATAGATTTCAGGATATGGACAGAGATCGCATTGCATACAGAGCATATATGGCATCTCAGGAGATGGCTCGAGCGGGGGATACCACATCATGGTATGCACAGACTAGAGCTTGGTTTGACAAACATGGGCTGGACATTGATAGACTCCCACCTCTTCTATATGATACTCAGGCTCCCACTTACACCCTCTCTCTCTCTGAGAGGAACAGAGTCATCAGACAGGAGATATGGCATATTTATATACAGAGGACATGGGTCAGCCCTGCACAGTCACTGCCATCGAAGATGGCACATTATTATACACAGTTCTTGAGCATATCAGAGCAGGGATTCATAGAGATTCCGAGATATATGCAGATCTATATGACACATCGATTGAGAGTTCTTATTGGATAGCTCAGGGTATCATCACATCAGCTTATGATTGAGAGTGGCAGAGCCAGTGGCATCCCACGGGAGGAGAGGATATGCCCCCTTTGCAGATCAGAGGTGGAGAGTGAGGAGCATTTTGTTCTCAGATGCCCGGCATACTCAGAGTTGAGATCTAGATACACATTGAGCAGCTCACTTCAGGGATGTATGACTGATATGGATCAGAGATCATTTGGCTGTTTTCTGGGAGAGGCATGGCACATCAGAGAGTAGAGCACACAGCGGGTCCCAGTCAGAGAGGGGCCCGCCCAGATGACTATTACACAGTTCTTTCAGACAGACAGAGTGAGAGCTACTGTACCAGCCTCCAACCAGACCTCCGGGCTCACACTACAGCAGGCTGAGGACCAACGTACCCGACGCCGCAC
Source organism: Lygodium microphyllum (assembly GCF_053477565.2). Lineage (NCBI taxonomy): Eukaryota > Viridiplantae > Streptophyta > Polypodiopsida > Schizaeales > Lygodiaceae > Lygodium > Lygodium microphyllum. The sequence continues at coordinate 118,935,978 of NC_141145.1, forward strand.
GAGGATCCGTGGGTTTCGGACCCCACAGCCACACCGACAGGAGGTCTGGAGGATTCTTGATCTACATCGATAGCAGACTGAGATCCGACGACACTCGACACATTGGATCTCAGACCTCCAGTTTGCTCCTTCTCCACCGCCGATGTACCACATCCTGCATCCAAGAGGAATCACCTGCTATTAGCGACTTCGACGACTGCTACTACATCCCAGGATAGTATATCTCCCTGCATCTGTTACATATACACATCGCACCACTTTATCACAGCCGACAGTTGTTCCCCTATCACAGCCGACATTTGTTCCCCTTTTGTAGCCATTATCTGGAGTACCAGAGCTACATACGCACATACACATACACGACACTTATCACACTCACAGCACCGTATTTTCAGTCTCCAGTTTTTAGCTTTTCATTCAGCGCTTTTATTTTGGATAGCTGGACCTCATCAGTTGTATCACAGTTTGTCTCATAGGCCAGTTTTGGTCTTTAGAAGACGTTAATATAACTTTCTTTCTCTCTCTCTCTCTCTCTCTCTCTCTCTCTCTCTCTCTCTCTCTCTCTCTCTCTCTCTCTTGTGTGTGTGTATATTCAATTATTGTAGTAGACACAATAGTAAAGGCTTGGTAAAAAAGACAACAAATTTTACTTTATAAGTATTTTATCTTTCAACTTGACCTCATAAGTCTTACATTCTCTTACATAGCTCCTAATATACTCTTTTCCTATATAGCATCATTTTATTGAGGCATGGAATATCCTTTAATATTGACAAATAAGGGACTTTTACTATGACATCCTAGGTCATGGAGAAATCCATTGCCAAGAAAGAATGTTTTCCTTTGTAACATGATTATTGTAATGAACTAGTGTCTATTAAACAAGTTAAAATTCAATTTAACATTTTATAACTTTCAAAGAATCAAGGTTATTGGTATCCAAGAAGGAGATTCATGCATTGGAGTGATCCACAAAGTTCTTCATTTCTCAAAGTTATGCAATATATCCATGCAATAGTCCTACCTAAGCTTGTCAATTTCTTGAAAGGGTGAGCAGGTGTGAGAGAGAAGAACAGAAGTGGAAGCAAGAGTAAAGTGAAATTATATACCATTGTACTTATTATATGTGGCCTCAACCAAAGGTGCCCATCATAATGGTGTTACATCCCATCCATTCTAGACCTGGTGCCAAATGTTAGCGGTAAAATAGAAAGTAAATCTCCATTATATGCACATGGTAGCTCGTTGATTGAAAGAGGGCCTCGATTTGTGCTTAGCAACCCCTTCAACTTCTTGCCTCTATCGAGACTTTGAAAAATCCATGGCAATGTTTTCTTCCATCAAGGAGTTGGTGTTGTTGCATTGCATGATGTGGTCCACATATCCAGGTCAATAGTGGTTGGCACTTTATTGAAGGGTGTGTGAGCTTACCTCCAAGACCCATAAACTGCTTATTTTTGCTCAAGAATTTCAAGCCGAATGCCAATGACTACCTCTCACATAGCCATACACGCTCTCAAGCCTACGAGTGTAGTGAGCTTACCTCAATGCCCGATCGAGTATCCTTCTCTCTCAAGCACACTGGTAGCTCCACAATCTGAGATGCGAGCTCAAGCAACCTCAATCCTCCACCTTTCAAGCTCCATGCTCCATAGCCACATGTGTGAGTCAAGAGAAGAGGAGAATAGAGGAGAAGATGGAGAGCTTCTCCACCACGGTCCCTCACCCTCACACACTCACTCCCTCACACTCTCTCCCTCTCTCAAGCACGAGCACAAGCAAGCAAAAAGAAGAAGAGAAGAGGAGAGCCACTTTTGCCACACACCAACAATGGGATTCTCTATTCCCTTTTTGGCTTTTATCTCATTTTTATACATGCCCTTATCCCTTTGGGAACCCATCCCCTTTTTTGCATGATTCGCCATCTTGCCAAGATCCTCTTTTCCTATTCCCTTCTATTTACATAATGCCTTCACCTATGCCCGTCTACTCTTTACAACTTGCAATGAGGGAGCCTGTGCTCTTTTACAAAAATTTGGGGGCGCCTTGACATTTTAAAATGTGCATTTACCTTTACCTCGACTTTTAAGGTTGCTCTTGCGCTTTTGGCCTTTTCTCCTCTTATCCTTTTGTCAACCCGCCTTTTTCCGCTTTGCTTTGCATTTTTGAAATTTTCTAAATTTTCTTTTGCTTCCTTTTTCTCTGTCTTGCATTGGGTTAACATTACCCCCCTCTCCTAGTCGCGAGTGTTAGTCCCATGGCACTTGCGAAACTTTGTTGTGAGGGCTCGGGTGATTGAAGGGTGGCCATGTGAGTCAATGATGGGGCTTTTGTGGGGATTGGACATGGGAGAGAAGCGTGTCGAAATGGTTGAGGTTGTGGAGAGTGAGGGTATATTAAGTGGGTGATGGGGGCCTTCAAAGTCGGTGGTTAGGCAGCACAGGTTGTTAGATTCACCTAAGAAAGAAAAGAGAGTGCATTACGTGGGGGGTGTGCCACTAGAACTAGGATCTGGGTTGAACCACATGTAAGCTTGGGGTGTTATCCCACACTTGGAGGACCTAGCTCATGCATAGGGAATGTGTGGTGGTGGGTGTAGCTTAGGGAGACATGTCTAACGGAGTATGACCTCCCTAGGTATGTCCTGCCCTTGATGTGCCCTAAGCATAAAGTGGGGAGAAAAAGGGCTAGGGGGTTAGGGAAGGAGTTGGCCGACCAAGGCCACTAGATGTACCTAACTTGAGGACCCCTAGGTGCAGTGATTTTGGCACTCATCAAGTGAGGTGTGTTTTCTAGCTTTTTACTTAATTTTCTTTTCTTTCTTTGCTCGTCTTTTTCCTTTTTCCTCTTTTCTTTCTCTTTTTCTTTTTCTTGTTTCCTTTTTTTTTCTTTTTCTCTTTTTTTTTTGAATGTACACAAAGAACTGGTCCTTGCATTCATGGTTGTGAGAGGAAGAGGCTGGGGGACTTAAGGGACTCGCTAAGAAATCTCTTACCATGCATATAGCCCATTAGGTTCATGTGCACGTTTAGAGGGGTTGTTGACAAAAATGGATGATTACATCTAGTAAATGGGCTATTGTTCGTGTCCTCTAGTAGGGCCATGCAAAAGGATGGAAGGAGGGTGGCTCTCATCATGAGTCTAGCCATCGTGCAACTATGTATTCTGGCATTCAATTAAGAAAACAGGGGCAGTAGTCGGTATTCATGATAGGTAGGACCTTGCTTAAGTAAAACTCTAAGTAGCCTAGGGTAGTTACATGTTGTAATAAAAGTTGTGGATTAGGGCAAGAAGAGAATTCACTAAGGAAATCGGAGATAGAGGACCCTAGGTCATCTTCGGAGAATGTAAGAGCTTCCTCTAGCTTAGTAGCATTTACATTATATATCTTAGGGAAATCATAATGACCATGGATGTTGGAGTTAAAGTCCACTCCTACCCTTCTTGGATATAGCATGTATGTTGGGTCATTTCTCTTGTAGGGTAGGGTGTTACAAAATGACATCCACGCATCCATGTTCCCATCCCAAATTCTTCTCCTCCACTTTGGCTGTGACTCTACCCCTTCACGGTCTTGGGCACCTCCATAACTTTATCATCCGAATAGTCCTATGCTTTTTTCCCCCATAGTGTTGGATTCTTCTCTCTTTCCATGTTCCACTGATCTCCAAACCTTTTGCCCATGCTTATCACCTCCTCCGCCACTTTAGGGGATAACACTCAGCTTAGTGTGGGTGGGTATCGGAAGGTAAACTCGAATGGCTAGCATTTATTCTCTTTATGTTTCCACAACTACAAGCTTCGTGTTCCAATTCACAAGTAAACAATCCTCTCTTTGAGGGATGGGCACTTCCGGGGCCACTAGTGGTTGTGCTCTCAGTCTTCTTCGTGCTTGTTCCAACATCTTCTTCCTTTTTCTGACTTTTTCTTTTCATTCCGCAATTGTATCCTTTGGTGGCACTTCTTGTTGAGCTTCTAATCTTGGAGAGGGTGGTTGTGGTACCTATTCTTTGTCTTGTTTCCCCACCTCAAAGTCGTGCCCTACTTCAAGAAGTGGTATTTGTTGTTCTTCTCCTTTTCTTTTTGGGCTCCTGTGGTCCCTATTCCTCCTTATACCCTAGTAATTCCACCTCTTGAACTATTAGTCCTACCCTTAGCAGGTGCTCTTGTTGGCTTAGGCTGGTTTTTCTGCTTCTTGTGCAGCCTAGACACACAAGCCATGCCTTATAGCTTTGTGGGTAATATCTAGCTTCTTCTTGAAGGTTTCAACTACCTCCTCCTCTTCTAGTTGCATGACATCTAAAATGGTGCTGAGGAAGGCACATTTTTGGGCTTCCATTCTTATCTTTAGGGCCTCTACCATGCTCTCTACTATCCCTCTATTGCCTTCAACAGCATGGGCTAGATGGCTTGCCAAGTCTTTCACTCTTCCCTCGCTCTTGGCTACCCATTCCTCTTCGTTTTGCTTCATTTCCTCTAGTATTTCATTTTGCTTTTGTGCTAAGGCCACCATCCTTGGTTCCTGCTCTTTCCACCTTTGGATTGCTTCTTCTTTCACCTTTTCCAAGTGCTCAATTTTCCTTTCCAACCTTTCTTGCTCTTCCAGCTCTATTAGCAGCTTATGCTCCATTTCCTCCATTTCTATTTGATGCTCTTCCCCTTTCTGAGCTTTTTCTACATCGTCTGCTTCAAGTTTGTCTGTTGTCTCTTCCATCCTTTTCAATTGCTCTCTTAATTCTTCATGTTGCACGAGAATGAGCTTGTACTTCCTTTGTAAGCCTATTAGCTCCTGTCTTTCTTCCTCGAGCCTTCTTGCCAATTGTCTTGTTCCTTTTCCTTGGCCTTGAGCTCTTCCTTTAGCTTGTAGATTTCCTTTTGGTATCGTGCACTTGGTGAGTGCTCTCCAACTAGAAGGATACCAATGCTTCTCTTTCAACCTCCAATTCAACCACAGATGTCTTCTTTTCCTCCTTTGCTCTTTCCAGCTATGCAAGAAGCTCCTTGATGTACTCGTCGTCATAGCCCCATAGACGCCGTCACTGCTGTAGGTATAGATATTGTCGATGCCTCTATCTTCTGCTTCTTAGGATCTTGCCTTGATTCAGTATCCGCAAAGCTGCTGGTCTCTTTGTTCTAGCCATTGAGACTCCTCCACTCGAGTTTGGGGCTATTTCTTGCACTCTATTCACTAGATATTGCACATAGACCATCAGATTGCTTGCATCCACCGTGTTAGTGATGCCTTGGGTGATTGTGGTAGTTATGATTTGGAGCACAAGAATAGGTGAGATTGGATGCAATAGGCCCTTGCCTTTGCCTTCTGTCATTAGTGGTGGTTTGATCTCTGGTACTTGGGTGCTGGTGCTTGGGCCTTCCTCCCTTAGTGGACTCATAAAGGCTAACTCCTCCTCCTTGGAAGACTGTTTCACCAACATACGAATGGCTTGAGCCACGACTTCATCTTCCTTCCTGTGCACCTCTTCTGCCTTTGCTTCTACTTTCCTCCTTCTCTCTTCTTTAGACCTCCTCAACTCCTCCTGTACTATTTGCAAATCGACCTTTTCTTCCTTGGTCATTCTCTGCTCAATTTCTTGCTGTTGCTTTTGAGGAGTCTTCTTCTTTGGCTTCCTAGGCCCTCCTTGGCCAAATGGTGTCTCCGGTTCTCAGCCCTCACTCATGTCCTTTCACTTGATTGCTCTTGCTCATGGGGTGGTGATATTTTAGGTGTCTCCCCCAGTTCTCTTCACCTTCCACCTCTCCCACACCCTCTTGGATGATAGTGGTTAGCACCCTATCCAAACCCTATAATCAATGCTTTGGATGATGATTTCTTCCTTATTGTCCCCGTCGTGGAAGTTCGAGACTGCCTACCTGCTAGTCTTTTACCTCTGGCTAGTGCCTTTGTTGCTGAAGCTTCAATGGTTTTCCACACATAGCCATTCTGATTCACTCCATCCAAGGACTGGCTGCAAGGCTCTCTAGCAAAAGGGCACTCCAATCCTGCTCATTAAAGCGTTGTACCTTTGACTGAGAAAAGAGCATGGATCATCTTTGTTGTTGCAACTTAACCTTAGGGTTTGGAATATCGACTAGGCTGATGTCATCGTTCGTGTGGACTAGGGCCTTATCCATTCCAAACATATCGTAGACATCCCTTTTAGGATGCCTCTTGACCTTGTTGACCAAGACCAATGCTCTTTCCACCATTTCTGGGATCAATTCAACCTCGATCGTGCAGGTTTCTTCTCCTTGTCTCGTTGCTATAATGCCACGGTTCCTCTTACCATCGAAGGTCCATAGGAATTCCACACACTTGTTACTATAGTCAACAGCTTTTTGACCTTCTCCATGTACTTTTCTAGATTGCATCAGTTAAGAAGCTGCTTTACAGCCTATTCTTCCATGGCCATGTCTTCTAGGTTTAGGATGTTCCTGAACTTAAACTAGTTGAAGGCCTGATTTCGATCATTAGGCCATACTTCACTTGTTCTTCTTACGTGAATGGAAGCTTGCTACCTTTTTCCTGGCCTGCCATTGTAGATTCTTATCACAATACCACATCTTACCTTTAGTTTTTTTGAGATAAATCTTGCGAAATGATAAGCAGATAATGAATGTAAGCTATAGAAAGGTGAAGTGCTTAAGTACAGAATAAAAACTTTTGCTTCAAGAATTCCACACAATCCAAAAATTTATGACAATTTTCCTCAATCCTAAGTTGATTTTTATCCATCATTTAAACATTGGTTGAGTTTTGAGACATTTTTCATTTTCCACCTTACCCCCTCCCCCTTGGGAATGATGTGTATCCTTCCTTAGGATTGGAGAATAAAGGGTTAAGGGCATTAAGCACAGGCTTGCGATGCTTCACTTTTGCATTATCCAGGTGTAGAAGTGTGGGTTATACTCCAAGTGAGGATGATGGTCTATGTCATGAGGTCTAATACCTACGTGCGTAATGTAGGTCAGGATATCAATTAGGAATTCATTGAAGTTGATCCTGCTAGTAATGTGTAGCTCTTCCTTGATCTAAATAGGGGTGGGCCATGACATGTTCTTCTAAGGGTCGATTGCAAGTGATGGCCAATACCCTAAAGGAGGTAGGAGCTACATAAGTTGGGTCATACTCAAAGGTTTTGATTGCGTGCCTCTACTCAGCATTGGTCATAATGGGGCAGCCCTCTTGTTCCCATTGATACAGAGAGCATACCACTTTCGTAGAAAAGAAGAGTCAGAGTTGGCTAGTGTTTTCCGCTCTTCTATTTCCCAAATGGTTATAGAGACTTTGCTCGTGCTGTAGGACATGATTAACCATTTTTTGAGAGCTTGCTCATGAGAAATTTCATTGGCAATCAGCTCCTTGACTACCATGGGGACTTTAACAAACATGAATTCAGATTCTTCCCAGGTACATGGCATCGTGTGTACACCAGTTGCTAAAGGCTCATTTAGGAGGCCTAGGTCCAACCGTTCATAGCTTTTAGCAAGAATTGTGAAGGTAGCATCCAATAATCTAATGCGTGTGACCAAGTCATCCCTTGTGTTCTCAGCTAGTTCAGAGGCCAACATAAGAATATATCTATGTTCATAAGAGGGTTTAAGGCCTGTAGGAGGTTGGGGTTTGACTGGGCTGGATAGCTTAGCAATCGGTGTGTTTGCTGCTTGGGCTGATCCTTAGGGTGCGGGCTAGCTACTTGTGTGAGAGGTGTGGTTTGGAGGTTAGATGTTGTGCTGCTTGCTAGTTGTGAAGCCGTTGGGGCACTAACAACATTAGGTTGAGTCGGTTTAGGGGTAGCTGGTGGTTTGCGATTTTGGACTTGTTGAGGTTCGATGGGCTTGGTTTTTGACTCAAGCGATTTAGTAAGTTTAGGTGGCTCGCCAATCTTTGGAGATGGGCTAGTAGTAGATGGCTGAGGGATACGTGTGTTGCTCTTGGTCTTAGGCACCCAAATCTAGTTGTTGCTCTCATAATAGCCTTGTGTGTGCAATAGGGCTGTACGTACCCATCATGACTTGATTGTTTGTTGGATTTTAGACACCAATTGTGTCTCCTATGCTTAGGAAGTGATATTCGGGAGTTATGGGTCCATGTGGGTTGGTTCTTAGATGGCAGTGATTGCCGTTTAGGTACCCATTTTACATGTTGTTCAATGATCTTGGTTGAGTTTCCCTTGGGTTGCGATTGGTCGGTCTTGGCTGATGCCAGGAGGCATATTACATGGTGGATTCCATGCCATGGTGGATTCCGTGAGGTTTTACGGTGGATTCCGTAAACTTTTATTACCGGGGCTCATAGACAAAGTGGATTCTTTGTGTGAGAAGTCGATGGGGACGCCTATCCTTTTCGGGCGTTTTGTTAATTTAGTGTGTATATGGGTGATTCCATAGCGGGTGATTCCACAAAATATATATTTAAATTAATAAACGTTTATGAGTTTAGAGTGCGTACTCGTGATAAATTAAGGTTAGGATTGATTTCTAACCAATTGATTTATTTAGCTGAAGACTGCTAGGTATTCACTTTTGTTGGTTTAATTGTATTATTTTACTAACGATTGTGAATGCTTCAGTTGATGTGTAGAGATAGCAGCAGTGGCGGTGGAAAGCATTGGAGGATAGCGTGCATTCAAGTTATCGTCAATATTTTGATGGGCGCATATCTTAGGCATGGAACCGATATTTTGTCGCGCCTATTTATCAAGGCGTTTGATATTTACTTATTATTTTTGTATGCTCATGGGCGCACGATTTAGATATTTGTATTTGGACATTGTATTTGGGTACGCCTGACTTCTTGGGCGCCCGCCCATTAGCTTTATTTCTATTTGGTACAAAAGCAAACTCAAAAGCCAAAAGCGTGTTATTTTGTAATTTGGGCTATTATTTGAGCTTGAAGATGATTAATATATAAAAATACATGCTTTGTGGAGCGCTCACACAAGGCATGGGGGAAGATTGCATCCAATTGGTCTCTTGTTCATGTCGTACAAGTCTTCTACATTGATTTGTGTGCAAAAAGTAGAGTTCTTTTGTTCTTGGGGACCTTCTGACGCTCACTACGCGTGCTTACAGCATCCGATCTGTGCACCAGTAATATCAGAGCGAAGCTGAGATCGAGAGCTTCCAATCACTTACCATCTTGTGCGAAGGCGGAGCTCCTGGAACGATCGAGCTCTACAGTCAGTTTCATCGCAAACGGTCGATATGGGTGACTTCCTGGCGGTCAAGAACCTCTATCTGCAGCCTCTGATCGCGAAGGACCGGCTTGAGGAGGCGGAGGACCACTTGTACATCTCCTTTATAAGTTGTTTTGAACAGAACAGTAAGCTTCCATATCTAAAAGCTTAAAAGCTTTAAGCTAAAGCTTAAGTAAGCTTAATAAGAAGCTTTAAAAAGCTTCAAACATAAAATTCGTCGACGGGCGGCAAGAGTATGTGTTTGGCGGCGTCGAATCCGTCGTCAGTATACTGACGTCCTCAAACAAAAAATTCGTTTAGCTTTAGTTACTAAAGCTACTAAGCTTCCTAATCTTCCAAGTCCTCCAAGTTCACTTACTTCTGCAAGTCATGCAAGTCCACAGAAGTCAAAACAGACTTATTTCAATTACTCCCATAAAGACTGTTCCTGAGCAGAAGCACAGAATTATGGAATTGCTCTCTGGAAGACTCTGTTCACACATGTAGACTTGCTGAACCATACACAACTTCTACGAAGATAACAAATTCCGCAACCGCAAAAGACAAAGACCGTAAAAGCCAAACAAAAATTTATAAGCCTTGTATACCCGACTTTGAGCTACGCTCATCCCACTAATCAGATTTCGAGAGTGTGAGGTCTTTTGGATTTTACAGGATGACGGAACAAAATATGGATGATTTTATGCTGAAGGCGATCTTCCCGAACCAACGATGGAACAAAAATTGGATTTGATTATGATGTAGCTTGATGAAGAACGAAGAGCCCGACAAGCTTTGCAAGTTCAATTGGCCAATTTGCAACGAACTACCACCGATAAAGATGGACCGCAACCTGAAGATCTTATTCGATGTACCATCGATGCGACGCTCGAAGCTCAATCCATCCGCAAAGAAACAAAGATAAGTAAAAGAAATTTTAAATTTCGTACTTTCAATGGATCTCGAGATGGAAAGACTGTACTTGCATTTATCAGTCAGTTTGATGATTACTTTCATGAAGAGACTGAAATCCTTGAACCTAAAGCTATTACAGATACTGACTTCATGACCACTAGAATTGGCCATAGATATTCTAGATATTTGGTCAAGTTTAAAAACCATCCTGTTGAAGAGACCCAATGGATGCACGCTAGAAACTTAAATGCTTTCCCCACTCTGTTAGCTCCACATTGAGCTAATAGCAATTGAGGACAATTGCTATCCCATCTCGGGGGTATGATGCCAGGAGGCATATTACACGGTGGATTTCGTGAGGTTTTATGGTGGATTCCGTAAACTTTTATTACTGGGGCTCATACACAAAGTGGATTCTTTGTGCGAGAAGTCAATGGGGACGCCTATCCTTTTCGGGTGTTTTGTTAATTTAGTGTGTACATGGGTGATTCCATAGCAGGTGATTCTGCAAAATACATATTTAAATTAATAAATGTTTATAAGTTTAGAGTGCGCACTCATGATAAATTAAGGTTAGGATTGATTTCTAACCAATTGATTTATTTAGCTGAAGACTGCTAGGTATTCACTTTTGTCGGTTTAATTGTATTATTTTACTAACAATTGTGAATGCTTCAATTGATGTGTAGAGATAGCAGGAGTGGCAGTGGAAAGCATTGGAGGATAGCATGTATTCAAGTTATCGTCAATATTTTGATGGGCGCATATCTTAGGCATGGCGCTTATATTTTATCGCGCCTATTTATCAAGGCGTTTGATATTTACTTATTATTTTTGTATGCGCATGGGCGCACGATTTAGATATTTGTATTTGGACATTGTATTTGGGTATGCCTGACTTCTTAGGCGCCCGTCCATTAGCTTTATTTCTATTTGGCACAAAAGCAAACTCAAAATCCAAAAGCGTGTTATTTTGTAATTTGGGCTATTATTTGAGCTTGAAGATGATTAATATATAAAAATACATGCTTTGTGGAGCGCTCACACAAGGCATGGGGGAAGATTGCACCCAATTGGTCTCTTGTTCATGTCGTGCAAGTATTCTACATTGATTTGTGTGCAAAAAGTAGAGTTCTTTTGTTCTTGGGGACCTTCTGACACTCACTACGCGCGCTTACGGCATCCAATCTGTGCACCATTGGCAAGGCGGGACAAGTCACAATTCCCCTCCAAGCTTAGATGGAGCTGCGCTGCCCTTACTAAAAGCCGTTACTATCCTCACATTGCCAATGGCAAGGTGAATGTGCTATGAGTTATAGCCAACACATTGCAATGTGCTTGCTTCTTGAAAGTGCATCCTGGCAGTGATTCCTTACCTGTGGCCTGGGTGTTAGGTAGCACATAGAAAATCATGGGTAGGCTTTTAGTCTTAATAGAGACCGCTACTTTGCACTTTCCTAATAGAGGGTAGGACTATCTCCCAAAAGGGTTGAGCTTAGCATTCATGGGTTGTAGTTTGGGAATGACCAATGAGAGTTCGATGCTCATGGGTTAGGATGTTGAAGTTAGCTCCCCATCAATGAGGGCATCAAAAGTACATGTCTTTTGAGCAGTGACTATGATTCACAAGTAAGTAGGTTTTACTACCTCCTCGTCCATGTCCTCAATTTCTATGATGGTGGTTACTCTCATGTTGACAGGTGGCTATATCATTGATGGCTCATGCAGTGGATGGGTTGGGGGTAGTACTTCTTGAGGCGACTTCCATTAAAGAAGCATATGCCCTCTCCGTTGCGGACTTTGAAACTAATCCTCTGAATTTCATCTTCTTCTTATGGCCCTTCCTTGAGTTTAGCAATACTAGGTTGCCTTACTCGAAGTCACTCTATTTGACATGCTTGTCAAACCAACTCTTGAGTCTTGCCTTCTTATAGATTAGCACATGAGTAGCTAGGAGTCATTTCTTAGGAGTGCTGCTAAGCATTTGGTCCATGCTTCTTTCCCATCATATCGCTCTTGCACTGCTACTCTCAAGCTAGGAATAAAAAACTCTATTGGAAAAATCACTTCGATTTTGTAGGTCAGCTTGAAGGGTGTTTGCCCAATTGTCGTCTTATAGGTTGTCCTGGGCCCATAGTATTGCCATGAGTTTGTTATCCCAGTTAGCTATGCAAGGCAAAGACTACCTTAGTCAAGACATTCACTAGGATCTTATTTGTGAACTACGCCTAACCATTAGCCTGAGGATAGTGGGGTAATGATTTCCTATGGATGATCAAGAAGGTGAAAAGCGATTCGGTAATCACTTCATTAATGAAACGAGATCAAGAAGGTGAAAAGCGATTCGGTAATCACTTCATTAATGAAACGAGTGCCTTGGTCACTAACTAGTTCGATGGGACAGTCGAATCGTGAGATCACTTGCTCCCAAAGGAACTTAGTCATAGTTCTTTCTAGCATCATTCTTTCTCGTGGCTTGTGCTTTGACCCATTTTGTAAGGTAGTCTGTTACTACAATGATATATTTGGCTTGTGAGTACTGTGCCACAGGACTAATTGGCCCAATGAAGTCAACACCCCACTTTTTGAATGGTTGGCATCCTATGATTGGGGTCAACTCCATCTTGTCTTTACGAATAGGAACCTTAGTCCTTTGACATTCATCACAATGCTTTACAAATTTAGCAGCATCGTGGAATAGGGTGGGCCACCACAATTGAGATTGTAGCACCTGCGGGTTGTAGTATCTCCATTGAAGTGTCCTCCAACAATTCCACTATACACTTCAGTCACAACACATCATGCATTTCATGCTCACATACGCATCTTTGCAACATGCCATCCTGTCCTAACCTATAAAGTTGGCCAATGATCAATTGATAGGGTTGAATCTTAAGGATAAGGTACCTTAACCTAGCCTTCTCACAATAGCTCTCTTTGGTAGTCCATGCTCTAGGATCTAGACTATGCTATCAGCCCAATAAGACATCAAGTCAGCTTTGAATAAATCCTTTTCACTAGACATGCTAAAAAGGTGTGCATCAGGTAGGTCATCTTATAATGCCATATCCACAACAGCCTCTCCTGTGGGTATGCAAGACATGTGATTTGCCATGTAATGTTGCTTGTGTTTGCATACAACCATAGATAAGTCAAACTCTAAAAGCAGACGTAACCATCGAGCTATCCGTCCAGTGTAGCGCAAGTTTCTTAACAAGATAAAGCAAAGCTGGATTGGTCAACAAAGAAGGTAAAGGGCATAGCCAAAAGATAATGCCAAAATTTCTTTACAGCAAATACCATGGCCAAACCCTCCCTATCTATTGTGAAGTAGTTCATCTCTGTATCCATGAGTTGTTTGCTAGTAAAGCTCACTAGATAGTCAAGGTTATATTTGCCAGGCTAGCACAACATGACTCTAATGGCAAACTTTGACGCATCAATATGCACATGGATGTAAAGAAATACTCTGACATAGAAACACAAATAATAATTGTACAACAAATCACAGACTGATAAAAGAACATAGTTAGGGTCAGGGTAACTTAGAGACAATAAACATAAAAAATAACTGAAGTGATATAACTTCTGAATATACAATGCTCATGCAGCTATGCAATGAATGAATATTGAACCTCGAACTCCTGTATCTCAAGGATCAGGGCATGGGTAATGAGCTAAAGAGTGTGTCGTACTCTGAACGGATCCTGAATCACAGTAAGGCAGCCTATACATGTTGAACACCAGCAAACGCAACAGTGAGAAGATGGATTTGATGTAGATGGCACTGAGGAGAGAGAAATACTGAAACACAGGCAGGACAGCTTGTAGGAGAGAGAAAGACTAAAAATGCAGGCAGGATAGCCTACATGAGAGAGAAAATTGCCAAATGTAGGCAGAACAGCCTAGTGACAGCCTGTAGGAGCTCACGACTATTGGAGGAGAGAGAAAACTGCGAGTTGACACCTATAGTAGTTGGGCGACAACTTGCAAGAAGCAAACGCAGGGAGGGTTGTGATGACATGGCAGGTTGTACGTCAACAGGTCTGCATAGGAACAACAATCACCTGGTTGGAATTAGCGCCAAACTACGTGAAGAGGGCTGGAAATTAAGTATCAATTAATGAAGAAAGCAATGGATAGCTTCTGCTGAGATGTCCTCCACGAATAGGGTGTGGGTAGCAAGCTAAAACACCTGCAAAAATGAGATTATGGACTGAATGGAAGGGCAACATATATATTTATAGAAAGTTTGGGCCCTCCCAAGTGGGTTTATGCTTATGGGACACAGAAACTCTCTAGGATCACGTTTCTTTTAAATAAACAAGGTTTTTTCATTAATTAAGCAAGTTTTGGGGATGTTTAAGTAAAGCTAATACATTTTTAGCTCAACACCCCCTCTTAAGGCCCAACAATGATGCCACGAGAAAGATCTTTTACCATAAGGCGTCCCACCCCAAAGCTGCCAGAGCATCGGACAAAGGGTGCGCGTCGGCTGCCTAGTGGCCTACTAAGACTACATAGGTGATGGTTATCTTACCGAGGGAGCCCAAGTGATCACCCTAGAGAGGACAAGGCATTGGACAAAGGGTGCACGTCGACTGTCCAATGGCCTACCAAGCCCTACAAAGGCGGATGGAATCAGCTATGGACTTCTCTTTTTGTTTTGTTTTGTTTTTTTTTTTTGAATTTGATAGATTTAGCATTAAGTGGGGGTTTAAATTAGTTTTCATCCTATTGAGTATCCATGTCCCGAATGTGAGAATGATAAAGGATGGTCCCAATACCTTCACAAAACAAGAATACTATCCCTACCATTATTGGGTGTCGTTGAAGAAGAATAAGGTGAAGGTGTGGATATAGCAAACATGTGAAGCAAGCAAGACAAACAAAGCAAGCAAGCAAGCTAAGGAAAAATGCCTTGGAGACTGCCATGGGCAATGCCATGCATATGGTGGATCAAGAGTCGACCACTCCAAAAGACCGAAAAGGGATAAATGTGCACATATGCATGTTTACATGAATAGAATGCCAATGCATGGGGTAATGCAAAGGGTGATGTAAGATGTCATGCTTATGCAAGATGCAATGCAATAGTGCCACTTGGACAGTGCCTTCACAGGGGAATTGTTCACTTCCCAAGTGCCCTTTTACAATCACGTCATCCTGACAATGCGGATGAAGTTACAAATGCCCATAATACAATACAAAAGAATAAATGAATGAATATCTAAAAAAATTGTAAGCATCATCATTGTCAATATCAAGAGTAGAAGCCACCCCCTCTCAAAGTGGAAGGGAAAGCAAGAGGGAAGCACCCTCTCCCCATCAAGCTGAAGAAGTAGGGGAGGGTGTACCTAAACCGATCCTGGGGTAACATGTACTGAAGAACCGTTCGGTTGATCGCTTTGGTCAAAATATCTACAAAATTGTCGAATGTAGGCACAAACTCTATGCGGATAGTGCCTAACTCAACCTGCTCTCTGGAAAAATGGAAGAGGACTCCCACATGCTGCATCCATGGTGTAATGATCAGATTTCCTGCAAGGGAAATGACACTCTGGTTGTCGCAATAGACAACAATGTGGGAGAGTCGCATGGGAAGTGAAGTGCTACCAATAAACTCCTAAGGTAGATGGCCTCGGTGGTGCCATCGAAGAGAGGTTGATACTCAACCTTGGCCATGGAAGCCACCACCATCTCTTGCTTATGGTTGGACTAAGAAATGGGAACCATGCCTAGGGTAAAGAAGTAGCCACCATGAGAACGCTAGGTGTTGGGATCTCCTGCCCAATCAAAATCAGTGTACCCTTGCAAACATAAACCAAAACCATATGTCTGGCCATAAGAATAAGTACATCGTAAATAATGCAACACACAAAGACATGCAATCCAATGTGACATCCTAGGTGCTGTGAAATACTGACTGAGTATGCTAACTAAGTAAGCTAAATTTGGCGTAGTGTGAATTAAACAAAGAATTTTTCCTGCAACACAGTGATAGGTATGTGCATCGAAGGGCTATCCTAGGGTATCCTTTGACAAGTGAACAATAGGATCAAGAGGCGTGGCCATAGACCATGTATGATCCGAAGTGTGCTATTCTACTAGCTAAAGTGCGTACATCTGTTGTGACACAAAAATGCATCCCCCAGAATGAACTACCTCCATCCCCAAAAAATAAGACAACAAACCAAGGTCTGTCATCTCAAAAGTAGCACTAAGCTTTGCCTTGATGTCTGCTAGGGTAGCAAAATCTAAGCCTATGATGAGTAAGTCGTCAACATATGGCAGGATATAGCTGACCCTCTCTGCAATAGATTGAACATATAAGTTTGGGTCATAAGGGGTAGAATGGTATTCATGAGTCCGTAAGAACTCATCCATCCTATGGAACCAAGATCGCGATACTTGCTTCAACCCATAAAGAGCTTTCTGCAAAAGCGGAATACCTTATCCCTCGGGTTCCCTGAAGGAAAGCCTAGTGGCTGCTCCACATAGACTTCCTCCTCCAAAAAACCATTCAAGAAGGCACTCTTGACATCCATTTGATATATCATCCAACCGTGGTGAGCGGCTAGTGTGAGAAGAAACTGGAAAGATGTCAACCGCATAGTAGAAGCAAAGATCTCTTCATAGTCAATGCCATGCTTTTGCCGAAACCCTTGCACGACAGTGCGAGCCTTGTACTTATCTAAAGTCCCATCAGCTTTTAGCTTGGTCCTAAAAATCCACTTTGTCTCGATGACTTTCTTGTGGCTTGGATGATCCACCAATGTCCAAGTCTCATTTTGATCAATACTCTCTAGCTCCTTCTCCATGGCCACTCGCCATTGAGGGTGCTGAAGACACTCCTGCCATGTATCTGGCTCAGAATGCACTATGTAATTGGCTGTAAACAGTGACACAAATGGAGCATGAGGAGCAAACTGGGCAGATCTTCTAGGTCCCTCCAGAGTGGAATCCAGTGGTAGGATGCCTGAATCCCGCATGGTTTGCTGGTACCAGCGAGGTAACAGGTCTCGCGGAGGGGGCCCAGGAGATGAAGAATCTGCAGGAATGTTAGGAGCGGGAAATAGACTAGGCTCAGTAGGCACGATCTCCAATGATGTGGAAAGAGGAATAGGATCGGCATCCTGTGCAAAGGATTGCACGATATCCCTCTTGTAAAAAACAATGTCCCTCCTAATGTGTCTGAGGATTGATAGGCTTTCGCTTCAGAGAAATATTCAACAAAAATAAGGAGATCAGCTTGGGGAGTGAGCTTTCCTATCTTATCATTAGGTGTGTGTGTAGGCACAACACGCAAAGACTCTGAAGTGGAAAATGACAGACTGAGAGCCAAAAAAATGCCTCATACGGGGTCTTTTGAAGAAGAGCTGCAATCGGGCACCGGTTGAGGATGTACACCGAAGTGTTAATAACCTCGACCCAAATGTGCTCAGGAAGCTCTGTTGCAAACAACATGGAGCATGCCATTTCCATGATTGTCCAATTCCTATGCTCTACGACTCCATTCTGAGAGGCGGAGTTAGTGGAGGTGAGCTAGTGAGAGATGTCGTGCTTCAGGAGAAACTTGAAAAACTTGTGGGAGATAAACTCACCACCACTGTCACTCCTCATGCAACCAATACGAGAACCAGTCTGCTGGTTATGAACCAGCAGTACCCAAGTAGAAAAATATGTGAAAGCATCTAACTTATGCTTGAGGAAGTACACCCACATGTATCTAGAATGATCATCCACTATAAAAAAAGAAGTACAATGCGCCATTTAAAGTGGCTGTGGGGATGTCGGTTCACAAAGATCAACATGAATCAATCTAAGAGGCTCCTCAGCACGATGTGTGGACTGCTCAGAGGGAATGGGGTACGATGCTGATTTTTGAGCTGACAAGCTTTATAGACATTGCGAGATAGTTTTAAGTGAGGAAGGCTCTCAACCAACTAACGGAGGGATAATTCATAAAAAGAGTCATAACCAATATGCCCTAAGCAAAAGTGCCAAAGACACTCATTGTTCATATGCTCCTGAGATGTGGCTAATGCTTAGAAGTTGTGGGACATTGAGTCCTCCACTGTCGGTTTGGTCAGAAAGTTTGTCATGTGGTAAAGGCCATTAGGTTGTGCCTCACCATGAGCAATCACTAAACCCATAAGAGAGTCAAGGATCTTGACTATGATCGCTATAAAGAAAACTGCTCGCCCCAACCGACAAAGCTGTTGAACAAATAACAAGTTCACCCCAAGCTGGGGGACATGGTATACATTGTCTAGCAAAGCTAGATTCGAACCCTTGTTAGTAGCAAAACTAACTCTACCTTGAGCTTGAATCTTGACCGAGAGTTTCTGCACGGGCTTGGGTATGAAAAATGTCCTCTATAGGAGTCATATGATGTGTAGCTTCACTATCTGTGGGAGCTTTCACTCAACCGCCAAGACCCATGGACCGCTTATTGTTTCAAGCGTTCCAAGCCGAGTACTAATGGCTACCTCTCACATAGCCAACGCGCCGTGGATCCTACGAGTGTAGTGAGCTTACCTTGATGCTTGATCGAGTACCCTCCTCTCCCTTGCACTCCGGTAGCTCCACGATTCTTGATGCTAGCTCAAGCATCCTCAAGCCTCCTCCTTCTCCAAGCTCCATCCTCCATAGCCGCGCGCGCAAGAGAAGAGAAGAGAAGAGAAGATAAGAGAAGAGAAGAGAAGAAGAGAAGAGGAGATGGTGAAGAGCTTCACCCTCTTGATCCCTCACTCTCACACACACTCACTCCCTTACACTCTCACACTCCCTCTCTCAAGAGCACACATAAGCAAGAAGGAGAGAAGAAGAGAGGAAAAAGAAGACTCTTTTTGCCACACACCAAAGAATGAGCTTCTCATTCACTTTTCAACTTTATATACAAAGCTCTAAATCCTTTTTGGGCGGTCATCCCCTTTTCCCTCTTTTACATGGCCCGCTGTAGCCTAGGCCCTTTTTCCCATTTCCCACCATTCTAATTTATCCTATTCCCAACTAATGCGTACACTTTGCACAGGAGCGAGCCTGGCACTCTTTTACAAAGATTCGGGGGCGCTCCCACATTTTAATGGTGCGCCCTTTTTCTCTTTTATTGTCTCGGGCCGACACCGAGGCTTTCTGAGGGTCGTACCCGAACATTTAAATTTTTCAGGGACTGGTTACCGGTCAAGGCGCCTTTTTCTGCTTTTATCCTGCGCCTTTTTTGCTATTTTCCTTTTTTTTTTCATTTTCCGCTCCTTTGTGCTACGGGAAACACGGTAACACTATCCACAATCCAAACAGAAGCTAAAATGCTCATCTGGATGAGTGGGCCTCTATTGTAACCTTGTTAGGAGGAAACTCACATATGTGGATGAGACTCGTATCTAATGTCTCTATGGAGACAATGTGGGCCTCTGCAAACTAGTCAGACAAGCCCTCTGGAGTTGAGAACGTTGTTGACTGAGATGGATGAGTGGTGGCAGTATGAGTTTGACCTTTAAACTACCCCTTGCCAATCGCCCTGATTGAGGGGCGGGGGTCTGAGACTCAGATTTGGGTGCTGTGCCTCTAGCCTTTGAACGACACTCATCATCAAAATGACCAGCCTTTTGACAATGTTGACAATATCTATTCTTTTTAGGTACATTCTACCACCCTTGTTTGAGTTGTGACTGGGAGTTCCATTGGGATTCCCTGGATGGATTTTGATTTTGAGTTTGAGTGGAGGTTTGATTTTGTTTGCCCTTCCCTTGTTGCCCCTTTTGAGAATGAGCAACAAACGCCCCCTTTGAGGAAGAGTTAATATGAAATTGATCTAACAACTATGTGCAACACAACAACTGACACTCAAATTCATAGAAACTAGGCAGGGTAGACTTTGAAACTCTACCTTCCAGAAAATTGAAGTATTTCATGGGGAGTTTATTTAGAAACAGTGTGACTTGATCGTCAGAGGACTTGGGAGTCCCCGCAGTGGAGAATTCAGCAAGAAGTTGCCGATACTCAGCTAACTTGACTTTCAAGTCATCCCAATCAGTGATTTTAAAAAGTTGGAGCTCATGGTCAAGATTTATACGACGAATCCTGTCAATCAAGTGTGCCCATCTCTCTGACGCTAAGTCAAAATGCTGAAGTTGAGAATGAAACTTAGGCAATAAGCCCTCTATCAGCTCGACAATAGCGGAATCATTCCTAGCCTTCCATGAGCAGACAATCTTGTATGGAATAAGTGCAGGATCGAGTTGGGATTCCAACCCCTGCACAAGATTCCATATGTTCTAGGAGTCAAGGACATGTCTCATCAAGTTTGACCAAGTGGTAAGGTTTGACCCATTAAAATGAGTCTTATCATTGAAAGCATGCTTGGTAGAAGATGAGCTACAACCATGAGGTGCCAGGAAAGTGGGATGAGATGGAGGTGGAGGGTAAGATGGTGGTGGTGAGTGTGTCTGATAGGAAGAATGAGGAGAAAAAGGTGGGTAGGCATAAATAGGCTGGGAGAGTGCCGATTGATGCAAAGGAATTGGAACATGAATGTTTTCATAAGGTGCCGATGGAGGGGGAGGCATTGTGATATGAAAGCCCTAAAGCTTGGCTGGGACATAATAGCATGACCAGAAGGTCCACTAGGTAATGCTAAAGAGGCAATTTGAGGTACCAAATGATCCACACTCGAGAGAGACTAGGGGGGATACCCAAGCTGCTACCAAAAGTGTGAGAAGTAGGTGGAACACCACCCAATGGAGGAAAGCATGAGGTCCTAAAGGCAATGCCTATGTGTTCATAATCCCCTGGTGCGGTGTGATGTGCAACATGAGGTGCTTGATAGGGGAATGTAAATGGTGTAAAAGGAAGTGGAGAAGTAATGAAAGAATGTGGTGGGATGGGTGGGTTTTGAATTTGTGGTGTGAAAGGTGGAGATGCATTTTGTTCATTTTTACCATTTAATGATTGACAATGAAATGATGATGATGATGACGATGACGCACCACGCAATGTAGAAATAGGAACACCAAATTCATTTTGATTTTGATAAGTAAATGGAAAAGACGGAAGGGTAGAAGAAGAGATACCTAGCTTTTTCTTATAATCCCCACGACGTGTGTTAACATACAAGAATTGGTCCTCAGGAGAACCTTTTCCGTAGTCAACTAATTATACTCTATCTTGCTCATGATTTCTACCAGTATATTGCAAAACGAAAGAGGTAAAAGATGAAGGAACAAAATACGAATTTAAAGTACCTTGCATCGAAGTAGATTGAAGAGGATGAAAGAATGGAACATACTCTGGATCTCTTTCTCAAACAGGGGGGCCCATCCCTGAGGGAGGTCTCGACAGCCTTGCAATATCATTAAATTTATGCACAGCATCTAAAGAGAGAAATTCATGCATACCTTCATTGAGTAGCTTCTCCTGAAGGGAAATCCTTGAGCTCCTCAATCTTCTTTCGTCTAAAGTTCATGATTACATGATATTCTTTAGTGGAAAGCTTGTATACCCTTTATTCTGTGCTATCAGAAGTGTCTTCCACCATGTCAAAACTTTGTGGAGCAATATGTTTTTCCCACTCTCACTCGGTTCTTAGAATAGGTTGTTTTGGAGACTGAATTGGTGTTGATGTGTTCAAAGTCATTTGAACCTATTGTTGTTCTTATTTCTTGGGAAGAGCTTTCGGGCCTAGGTTTCTCAGTGTGAGTACACGCTCTAATACCATGTAAAGAAATACTCTGACACAAAAACACAAATAAAAATCGTATAACAAAGCACACATTGATAAGAACACAATTAGGGTTAGGGTAACTCAGAGACAATGAACATAGAAAATAACTAAAGTGATATAACTGTTGAATGTACAATGCTCATGTAGGAAACACACAATGCAATGAATGAATACTGAACCTCAAACTCCTGTATCTCAAGGATCAAGGCAGGGGTAATGAGCTGGAGAGTATGTCGTACTCTGAACAATGGATCCTGAATTGCAGCAAGGCAGTCTCCGGATGTCTAACACCAGCAAGTCAACACTTGCAGTAGTAAAGCTGGGCGACAGTTTGCAAGAAGCAAATGCAGGGCTCTGATGACGTGGTAGACTGTATGATAGTAGGTCTGCGCGGGAACAACAGTAACCTGGATGGAATTAGCTCCAAACTATGTGAAGAGGGTTGGAAATCAAGCTCCAACTGATGAAGACAGCAATGGATAGCTTTAATTAGAAATGTCCTTTGCAAATGGGGTATGGGTAGTAAGCTAAAACACATGAAATTTACAAAAATGAGATTGTGGAGTGAATGGAGGGAAAAATACGTATTTATAGAAATTTTGGGCCCTCCCGAGTGGGTTTGTGCTTATGGGACACAAAAACTCTCTAGGATCATGTTTCTTTTAAATAAACAAGGTTTCTTCATTATTAAGCAAGTTTTGGGATTGTTTAAGTAAAGTTAATGCATTTTTGGATCAACAATGGAATGTTATGCTCTAGTCTGGGGCTCGTAAAATTGGTGCAGTAGTAAAAGCCTTTTTCAATTCCTCATAAGGATGTTGGTACTCCTCGGTCCACTCGAATACAATCAGCAACTTGTAAGTGGTCTAGCAATCAATGCATAGTTCAGAACGAAGTGCCAATAGTATCATGTGCGTTTGAGGAAGCACTAAACTCCCTTATAGTTGGTTGGTGGTGGCAAGTCTACAATAACCTTGATCGTAGAGAAGTCAGTGGGGCGATACCATTCTTGGATACCACGTGCCCTAAGATACATCCGTGTTTCACCCAGAATTGGCACTTTAGGGAGCTCAAAGAGAGACTATAGAGGCTACATCATTCAAAGACTATGTGAAGCTTATCCAAGTGTTCTTTCAAGCTAGAGTGCATGCATAGATCATCAACAAATACTTCTAGCTCTCACTTAAGCATGCCTTTGAAGATGGCATACATTAGATGCTGAAAAGTAGCAGGTGCATTCATCAGACCAAATAGCATATCTATGTACACAAATAAACCCCACTCCATAGCGAACGATGCCTTATGCATGTTCATTACATCAGGGTGTACTTGAACTTGGTTATAACTTGAGAAGCCGTCTAGGAAACTATAGGCCTCTTTTCCTGCTACTCTCTCAAGCATGTGCTCCATGTAAGGCAATGGATAATTATCTCTCTTAGTCGCTCCATTGACTTTCTTGTAGTTCATGCACACTCGTATTTTTTCGTTCTTCTTCAAGACTATCACACAATGGGTGACACCTAGTCCATGTGCTCAATCTCATAGCTGAATCTTGCCTTCATCAATAGCTTATTGATCTCTTCCTTCATGGCATGAGCATGTTTTGGATTCATGGGTAAGGTCGTTGCTTTGTTGGCATTACATTAGGAGTCATTGGGATGTTATGTGTTACGATCCTTAGATCAACTCCTTTGAGACCAAGTGAACACATCTATGTACTCTTGCAAGAGAGCAATAAGATCAGCCTCTTCTTGCTTGCTCACATCGTCAGCTATAGACATGGGTCAAGGCATCTCCCCTTCCCTTGCTTGACTTTGGCAGGTCCTTCTATTGGTTCACTTGTCTGTCCTTGTCTCTTTACACCCAACAAGATTAATTTTCTTTTTTTGTTCAGCTTCTGACCTTTTTGGTTGTCCTCTCTTTTCCTCCTTCAATCGTCTGTGCCTTAGGTGGACCGGCAAGTCCCCTTTGGTGCGTCTGGTTTTAGGTGGTTGGGGCATCTCTCGATTGTTCTCAGAGCTTACTTCTGATTCCAAGTTGAACTCACAACCCTCACTAGAGGATGGAGTTTCCCTTGGTGGTCGGAGCTCTGAGGTTGACTCTATCCTAAAGAGAGGCGCGGTACTTGGTTGGACTAGCCTTACTTGCTCATAGTCTATCACACCTAAGTGATCCAACCAAGTGCAATCACATTCAAATTTGAAAACTCCTCTTTCAATTCTAAATGCATTGGCTCTCCGCAGCTTGGAGTCTACTTTTATTTGTTTGATCACTCGGCCATTAGTGTTGTACTCTATCTCGATCTCTTCTTCACTACTTTCATTCAAGGAATAGTAGTCATTGTACTTGTCATCTAAATTGCTACATTCTAATTGCTCGTTATCATCTAGGTCTCTATTATCAACTCTCTTTTCATCTGTGATCAATGCCCAATTGTACATAAGTTTTAGGTCGTGCATTTTAGTCCATTGCCATTTCGGTTCATCCATGAGATCTTGGAGTGGCTTGAGACTAGCAGCTAGGTGACTAGCTAGCTCCCTTATTAGATACTCAAGAATCCCTTGGAACTCAAGTATGTTAGATGGGATATGGAAAGGCGTGGGTATTTGTTGTCTACTAGGGTTTTTGGCCATCATATAGAGTGGCATTTATGGTAGGGTCTCACCCCTTGGAATCTAAGGTGCGATGGCTTTATGGGACTCACAATCTGCTCTTGCAGGCTGCTTATAATCTTCTTCCTCATTTGAAAGCAAGAGGTTGATGGTGGCTAGCACATGCATCCAATCCCACTTGTCTTTGGGGCAGGGAATGTACTTTGTTAATGGTCCACACGAATTCCTAGCTTGGGTGACTCCTTTCAAGATAGAGGAGATGGCATCTAAGTTGACCAGCGTGGTCTTCTAGATATCCATCTCAACTCTTACTGCCTCTGATCTATTACTTAGGAATGTGAGGCTATTACCCTAGTCTTTGATTACTTGTGCGTTCCTCATCCATGGTCGGCCTAGCAAGATATTGTAGTCCACTCCCTTCATAACGATGAAGTTAACTGAGAACTGGACACTTGCTATCTTCAAGGGCTAGTCCTTCAATACTTTGAATGGCTTAACTTTCATGCCATTAGCCAGTGTGACATTAAACCTTGCGGTCTCCAACCAGTGACGAGTTACTCCAAGCCTACGAAATTGCATGGCTAAGCACATTGACTCCCGCTCTTGTGTCTACAATCCCCTTTCTCGTGACATCACCCAATGTTGCCATTGGTAGGATTGCATGCATCTCCATGCCTTCCCAGAAAGCATTTACATGTAAGGACTTAGGCATTGAGTTTAATGTGAGGCTGGGTATCTGTGTGGCTGCATCATGGTCATGCAAGTCGGCTACTCCTAGCTCATTAGATTCATCTACCCATTGCTTCAATTATCACCATAATGAAGGGATTTTCCTAAGTAGATTCCCCATCAAAAATGTTATAGGGCCAAATAACAATGTCATAAGTAGGCCATTAGCCGCTTGCCTTTCGTCTTGCCCTACACTCTTTTGCCGCTGGTCTTGGGAAGCTTGTCAACCGATGGCATCTAGGCATTGTCTCTTCGTGGTTCTGCATGAGGTGCGGATGCATCTCTTGAGTTTATGCGTGTTGATGAGATAGGCATGTTGACACTAGAGAACTCATTAATCTCATCTTCTAGGATGGGCTCATCATCCTTTAGATGCTCTTGGGCTTCTCTCACCCACTCCTTAACCTTGTCAACTATTTCCAATTGGCACTTTGGATCAAGATATTCCCCAACCTTGGTACTCCCCTTCTCGACTGTTTTAGATACTGAAGTCTCAGTCTTTGCGTCTAGCACTTGCTTCACTCTTGCTAGTGTACTTGCGCTGTTCATTTTTAATGTCACTTTGGCATCAACCCTCTTTTTCTTCCTTTGGTGAGTTTTCTTTCCTATTGAGGATGCATCTAGATTGCTAGGTCATGGCAATGAAATACTAGCCTACTTCGTTTGTGCTCTAGTCATGACGTTCAATGAGATGGGAGTGACCTCACCATCAAGTGTTTCAACTCCAAACAACCCTAAGGGTACAGAAGGTATGATGGATGAGCTAATAGTAGACGGTTTTCACCTAGGACATTCGGCATACAAGTGAGTGATTCCACGTTGAGGGCATCTTAAGTCAACCTTTTCTCGGTTAGCTTGTTCTCATTCGGGGCAACGAGATGAGGTATGTCCTAGGGTAGCATGAGATTGGGTCTTGGCTTTGCCCTCCTAGGCCTCTACCCCTTTCCCAACCTAATGCCATCATCGGTACTGGTCTAAAGTCTATTAAGATGGGATTTCCTCATTGTCATATGAGACATAAGAGTATATATATATCTCATCCTCATTCGTCTCCTCTGCATAATGTATTGGAGTGTCACTCGGTGGATGGGTCATGGAGGGTCTAGGTGGTCTAGGTATGCTTGTAGGGTTGATGTCCATTCTGGAGACGGTTGGCTTGGCATCATTAGGAGCTGGGAGAGCTAATGGAGCTCCCCTTTCAAATTGCGGTGGTCTATTCCCCAAGTAGTATGGTTGGTTGTAAAGTTGTGGATATGGTAATTGCCTTGGCAAGCGGCAAAGCATAGCATCGTGACTATACCTACTGTAATTGGCACAAAGTCTAGATCTAGGATCCATGCACTCAGTCATGAGGTGGTTCCCTCCACAATGGACACATTTCACGTGAGGTTGCGCACGTCTTCTAATCATTTCCTGGAGCTTGGCTAGCTCTAGCTTTACGTCTGCCGATTCTTGGCTTGGGTCAAGACTCTTCCCTTTCTCTTGGTTACTCTGGCTAGATCTCTCACTAGTGGTGGTAGCTCTCTTTGAGGCTCTAGAGGCTGCACTATCTCAGAGTGTGGCTCTCAATCTTCTCTCCTTTAGCAGGTCCTCTACATGTATGGCTTCTTCAAAGACCCTAGCTAGCATGTCCCTTTGCAGGTTGCCTACCAAGGCCTTATAGAGCTCTTCACTCCTAATTTCACTTATGAATATGGTAGAGATCGCTTGCTACTAGGTTATAGTTAGGATTCTCTTAAAGAGACTCCACACGTGGGTGATCTAATCTCTAATGTCCTCGTTGTCCTTTTGACTGACATTCATCACTCAATTGAAAAATAACGTTATCCAAGTACTCCACCTCAAAGAATCCACATATATGACCAATTCTAATGCATACCTTGAGAATGGGTGTAGTGCCATAATCCACTACAAGTCGTGTACCCCCCCTTAATAGGGCATAGGAGCTATAAGAAGCAGGCCATAAAAGTATGGAGCCTCACCATGCCTACCTGCCAATCTTTGCCATCAGGTCTCCTAGTCCTTGTTGTGGTGGGCATATAATGGTGCATGACACTATCAGTTGGATGAATGTGAAGGGCTTGAAAGAGTGGCAAGCTCTCCACTATATATACATTGGGCCCATGGTATGTACCATGAACAACATCAATAGCATACACTATAAGAACATAAGGTGTATTAGAATATAAATACATATTGGGCATTGAAGAATCCATAAATGCACAAGGCAAAATCCAAGCATTCGATCTTAGCTTGGGAATTGCCAACATCGTAACACCCAAAAGGGAGCACATACTCAGCTACCACTCATGCATATGTCCAAATAAAAAATACAGGTGTACCTCTTCACCCAACCTATACATTCCCTTGCATAAAACAGAAGGCATGAGGTAAGAAAATTTGGTCTCTCATTCAATCTATTGTAACTTTGACACACCCATTTGTTTTACAACTACCTATAAATGATACCATAACCAATAACCCAACTACAATATGCTAACATGGAGGCAACAAGGGAAATCCTAAAGCACACATGATCCTCTGATAGTCTATCCCATGGTGGACATGGATCACCAACATGAAGGATGATACCACAAGGAAGGTCCAAAAATATAAAGTTTGAGGCCCATGACACCACCTTGCCCTTCTCGACATATTACCTCTAAGCAAGTCTCACTTGCACCGTGTGGTTGTGTACCAGTGTAAATGTGCAATTCTGCCCCTATAAGAGTGCCCCAAGTCCACTCCAATGTCTACAAGGAGGTGGATAAGAGCAAGGATGTGGATGCAAAGGTTTTCCACATGGCTGATATTTTTTTTGACCTCACAGAGTTTGATTCCTTCATGATATAGAGAAAATGTTTGGTTGTGATAGCATGTGACTTCCCTTTGGACACCATGCCATACTTGTCGGCTCCTGTCTCATCCCCCAAGCTTGAAGAGATTGAGGATGCAATTTATGCCCTTGTGGCTACAATTGGCATAGCTAAGCAAGTCACTATCAACATTGAAGAATTTGATGATTTGTTAGATTAATTAAAGGGAGCTTCAATCTTTAGCAAAATTGATTTAAAATCTGGATACCATAAAATTAGAATGGACATTGTTGGCATTATTAAATTTGCTTTTTGCACACAATTTGGACACTATGAATTTGTTGTAATGCCTTTCAGTTTAACGAATGCACCTTTAACTTTTGCTAGGATTATGAATAAATTTTTTATTGATTATCAATATTCTATTATTGTGATTTTCAATCATATTTTGGTTTTTAGTAAATCAGTAAGAGAACATAAAGAACATCTAAAAGTAGTTTTCGATTCATTGAAAACTAATCACTTGTATGCTAACCCTACAAAAAGTATATTCTTTCACAATTGAATTGAATATCTATATTATATTGTTTCTATCTAAGGCGTCAATGTTGATCCAAACAAAGTACATACTATAAATGAATGGCATGTTCTTCAAAATGTGGTTTGTCCTTTTCTTGGCTTAATAACTGGTTTTTACGGGATATTTGTGGTGTAATTTTTCTTTAATTTCTTTGCCACTAATGCTTTTACTTTCTAAAAATATTACTTTCTATTAAGAGGCTAGTCAACAAAAGTCTTTCCATTCTTTAAAATACTTTTTGACTCTTGCTCCTATCTTGCAACTACTTGATTTTAATCAGCCTTTCTTTTTTGTTATGATAATGTTAGTAGATCAAGAATAGGTGATGTACTTATGCATAATGACCATCCCATTGCCTACAAGGGCTGCAAACTGAAACCATCTCAGTAAAATTATAATACCTATAATAAAGAACTTTTAGTTGTTGTGCATACTCTAAATATTTGGAAACAATACCTTATGGGTTTAGAAGTTTTTGCATCTTCTATCTGAATCATTAATTTTTGCTATGGTTCAGTATCAATCAAGACATGCTAATATTGTATTTGTTGTTATTAGTTGTTGTCCTCATGATCGTGTTTCTACTCATCATATTCTTGGTTTTGACAAGATAAAGATTGTTTACTTAAATCGTGTATTTTCAATAGCAATTCAAACTTTTGAATCTATGATTTCTACTTAGTCTTTTGATCTTGATTTTTGTGATGTATGGGATCATATACATGACTCTAACCTTTCTATTTTCAATGACTATACTTTTATTAATGGATTCTTGTACTTCCAAAAGAATTTGTGTGTATTTGCACCAAGGATCATAGCTATGAGTGAAATACATGCACCACTCTATATGGGCTGATAGTATTCAATCTACTTTAACCACTTAGAATTTTTCTATTAGCCTAATGTAAAACATGATGTAGCTCAATTTGTATCTGAATGTCTTATCTGTCAAAGAGTTAAATGCCATCATGGTAAAACATTTGGTTTACTCATGCCTTTAGTCCATTAGAATAGGTTTCCATGGATTTCATCACTATTTTGCCAACTACTTCAGCCCATAATGATAAGATTTGGACCATTGTTGATAGGTTTAGCAAATAAGCCTGTTTTATTCTATACCAAAAGAGTTCAATTGTCCCTAAAGCCAGTAAGCCTTTCATTAGCACTATTATCTCACATCCCAACCTAATAACCGGGACCAACATCTGCCTATTTACAATTTGCTTATAATAATACACCTCACTCTACCGCTATTGGCCGAGCACCTTTTGAGATTGTTTATGGCAAGAAATTGCCTATTCCTATGACCATTATTGCTTCTAATATTCCCACTACTGATTCTTTGGCATCTAACCATAATCAAATTTTGAGGATGCCACTAAACATATTAAGCAATCTCAACTACGCTACACTATTCAAGCTAATAAGAAACATTAAGCCATTAAATTTAATGAAAATGATTTGGTATAGTTGCGCATAGAAAAGTGCCAATTAAAATCTATTGATCAACATCCCAAGATTAAATTGGCTCCTTACTATTATGGTCCATTTCATTTTTTGACTGGGTATATCTCCACATTGGCAATTTCATAACTCCTTTCACATTAGTTTATTAAAACCCTTTCAAGATACACCTCTTGTTACACTTGTAGTTGAGGATCCACCTTTGTTAGATGATGATATTGAGACTTTAGTTCTAGAAAAGATACATTGATAGCCCCCCTTTGGTGTTCTCCCGTTGTTAGAGTGTTTGGGGTCGAAGGTTTACTGTGGGGGTAAGAGATAGTAGGGTGAAGGGAGATTCAAGGAGAGCAGTAGATGAAAGAGAAGGGGTTTGAAGAAATAGAATATGTAGAAGAAAATTGATAGAGGTGAAGCCTATCAATTTATTTCAGCATCCTGTCATGCATGGAAGACATTAGCTCATAATCACAGCTCATAACCAAATACATCCAAATAAGGGTGGGTCGAAGCCCAAGACACGTTGAGAAAATAGATCAACTTATACACAAATACATAACATAATCCATGATCATAATCCATGACCCATGCTGCTACCATCCAAAGGGTAACATTCTTGGCCACTCTTTCATCCTACCCTTGCATGACTCATTTGCTTCAGGATTGTAGAATGAAGTTAAAGCTAGCTTGATACCCAATTGTGAAAAGAAGTCATGAGCCTCATCTGCATCCAATTCTCTATCCGCAAAAACCACTTTACCAACACAACCATACCTGCAAAAGACTTCTTCCAATAAGAACCTGCAAACTGCTTAAGTAATCTTTGTACTAAGAGCTCGACCTTCCACTTGATTTGTCAAGTCTTCTCATGCAAGCATAATATATCTCCTATTCCATAAACCTATAGGCATGGTAGCCAAATCAACTACCCAATTGTAATGCATAGACAATGGATAGGTCGGTTGCAACCCATCTCTACGCTTTACCATGGAATACATCTGACAGGCACCGCATGATTCCACATAATGCTCCACATCTTTATACATGTTCTAACACCAATACTTCTCTTTGATCTTGGCAAATGTGCCCCAAACTCCTCTATGTCCAACCCATAAGCATTCATAAAACTTCTATGTCACTTGTTGTTGAGAAGCTCTATCTCCAATACACGTACTAGAGCTCCTCTCTTTTTCTTTGCATGCTTCCATAAATATCCATCTTTCAAGAAAAACTCATAAGTTTTTCTTTTAATCCTTTTGAATTTAGCTTCAGACAACTCGACCTTCTTTGTCATGAGGTTGAGATATTGGCCTATTTTCAGCCAATCATCCTCATACAACTCTTCCAAAAATTGTGTTCTCATTGAAGCATAACACTGATGATGCTTTCTCTCAACTGCCCATCTCTTCTCCATGGTTGTAAGCTCTTTTCTTACTGCTAGAATCCATGTTACAATAGTTTTACCTGTTGTATTTGATGTTATGACAGTTGTACTTGCATTTATGATAGCTATACTTGCTGTTTTCATATATATACCTATAGTAACAACAGTTGCATACTCATTCCCTGCTGTCATAAAGTCATTTTCAGCACCTATCATGTCATCCTCTTCATCTTCCATTAGCTCCTCTTCATCTTTAAACATTGCTCATGAAAGAATGTCAGCCACATGGTTTTCTCTACCTATAGTAACAACAGTTGCATATATGTACCTATAGTAACAACAGTTGCATACTCATTCCCTGCTGTCATAAAGTCATTTTCAGCACCTATCATGTCATCCTCTTCATCTTCCATTAGCTCCCCTTCATCTTTAAACATTGCGCATGAAAGAATGTCAGCCACATGGTTTTCTCTACTTGCAATATGCTGAAAATTAGGATTAAGTGAGTTTATATATGCAATCCACCATAACATGGAAATATCGGGAGTTGAGCAATTTATTATCATGCCAATAGAGGTAGACAATCAGTCTCTACCACTACATGAGCTCTCATAGAATACTCCCTATCACACTTAAGGGCTATCACTACACCCCAAAACTCTCTTTTGACTTGAAAATACTGCCGTTGCTGTTCAATGAGGACCTTTGCTCCAAACCGAATGGCATACCTATTCCCATCAACATCATCTTGACCCACTGCACAACCAATTTCAATTGGACCTTGTATCCACGGTGAGAATGATATGCTATCCATTCTCATAATTTTCTCTCTTTAGTGTTGGGGGTGAAATGAATAAGCTCTTTAACTTCCGAGCTTCCTTCGTATGTTGTTTACCCCACCAAAATTGTTGCCCTTTTCTCAAGAGGTGATATAAACTCTCAGCCATATGAGCAAAATGCGGAATCCATATCAAGTAAAAGACACATGCACCCAAAAACCTTCTCACCTCAGATACATTCAAACATGTCTCCTACATCTTGCTTATGACATCAATCTTCACTGGTGTGAGCTTTCTTCCATATGGTCCACACATGTGCCCAACAACCAATACTTCCTTCACTCCAAAAAATCGACTTTTCTCCTAACAGAGTCAAATGCACTTCTTCAAGATGGCTCAAAATCCTATCACAATCAGCAATATGATCAGCCACAAATCTTCTACATCCCTACTCATCCAATTCTTCATTCTTCTCATGTATATCATACCCTTTGATCTGCACCTTATCAAGAAAGGGTAAGGTCAACTGAGGAATATACTCCCTAAAAACTTTATGCATAGCATTCATCATATGTGCCACTAAATCGGTTGCTCCCTATGGAAGCATACACATGCTAACCAATCCAAGTGGTGTCTTCATGGTAGTGATATCCCAGCTTTCCAATGCAAGTTGGAATTGATCATATCCTGAATATAAATCACCCATAGAGTAAATTGCCTTGCCTACAAATGCTTCTGCAAATTCATCCACTATCAAGCTTGATCTAACATTCCTTATGATGACTTTATTAACTGGTTGTAAATCCTATATAAACCTCAAAGCACAATTCTTCTTTGGAACAGTAAACCACCGATTCGAATATGGAGCTGAAGAGGACTCCAAAATCCGCATCCTGATCTTCTCGTTCAAAAGCTCTAGCAACTTAGGAAAATATGCCCAGGCACTGGAATAGGCTTTAAATTCCATGCCACATGAGGTACTGTAAAGATCACCATAGGTGCAACTATAGTCGGGTCGGATCAACACATCCAATTTCATCTAGCTGAAACACAAAGGATTTTCCATGCCTTGCCAACATATGCAAGAAACAAGCTCTTTCTGTAGTAGGCAAAATAAAGCTTGTATCACCAATTTTTAGCTCTTGTAAAGTTTTAGTTGTAAAATTTATGTCCTACTCCATGTGGATCCTACAAACTAGACTGTTGAGATACTTTTTCAGCTAACCCATGACTTTCTAGCAGTAAAGGCAAAGCCACATGCTTAACCTTCTTTGCAAATGTTTTGTACTTTGTATCCACCCTTGCTTCAGCCCTGTTTTGCAGCCCATAACATTCATGCTCAACAAACTCTTGAATGACTTCATACATCTCTAAAGTATCAACATAAATAACCTCTTTTTCTACCATGTTTTCAACATTAATTACTGCAAAAATTTCAGCCATTGTATCAACATCAACCAGCCCTGAAAACAACCCTAAAATACCTTCATTTGCAGCCATCAAACCATATGTCTTCAGCTCTTTTTCAACCCAACCTACACATTTCTTTTCAGCCCTACACATGGCTAAAATATTCTTAAAATTGCCAAGACTACATGCTGTCAATTCCTGCAATCCAAACACAAACACTGTTTTTTCCTTTCTTGGAGGCATAATTATCTACCTAGAGGCACTACCATAGCCTCCACTTATAACAATGCTGTCTAAAAACCCTTAAACTCTCATGCATTAGGTGCTATGGGATTATCCCGTAGCCTATCCCTATTGCAAGGATGATTCACACAAACAGTGAGAAACTGTACCACCTTTGTATTGTCTTTACTCTGTACCCGAGCATATGAAGAAACATCATCCAAGGATTTTGTTTTCAGCCTTGATTCCAAAATATAGGGCTGTCCCAAAATCACTGGATAACTACATAAATCCTGCACAAAAAAATGATATTCATCCCTAACATCTCCAATAGTCACGGGTACATTCGAACAAGCTATATAAAGATCCCTCGATGAATTGTTTGCTACCGCATGCGCCATCCCGGATCTACATCAATCGGCCAACCTCCATTCTCATACAAGCTGTGTGCCATAACATTGATTTTGGATCCATGATCCAAGAGAGCTATGGAAGGCATCTCTCTTTCTCCCACTTTAACAAATTTCTCTGTTGTAGTACGAGCCCAATGCATTCGTGTGAATAATGACTACTTGGAATAAAATGAGCATCTTCTTCTTCATGTACTTGCTAATGGACATCCCCTTTATACATAGCCTTCTCTCTATGCTTATTGCTACCCACAATACCATTTTCAGCCATAAGCTTGTTGTTTACATTCTCATTCAGACCATTTTCAACATCAGCTTGTTCCAAAACGGCATTGCATGCATCATCATACTCCCTCTGAAGTTGTATCTCTATGTATTTTTCAACCTACATAAATGCTTGCAAAACTTCACCATAAAACTGCCTTTTTCATTTTAGCATATCAATGATTGCATCATGAAATTTACACTTCGCGATTCCAAGAACTTCGCCAAGTGTGAATTCCGCTCTATTGCCAAGTCTGCGTTCTTCCAAGATGTTTTAAAGGTTTGTAGCAGTCTCAAGATCCAATTGTAACTTGTAACCGGGATGGTTGCCCCTTTTCTTCCCTTCTTGTTTCTTCTCCTGAGATGCATCCTCCATAACATGTTCAAGTATGGCTTTTTTAGCCTCTTTCTGCTGCTCCGTTTTACTTCGTGTTATGCATTTAGATGGACCTAAAGAGGAAGGACCAACAATGTCCTCTTCTCTTCTTCTCTTTTCTTCCACAAGAGCTTCTTGATTATGAACTTCAGCCAAATAAGCATAGGCTAAAAATGAATCCACTGGTGCATTCCATCTTGTTCTCCCTTGTATACTTTGACTTGCATTAGCCAATTCAACCATTGCTATTTTGCCATTTTTCATGCAATCTAATGCTTGGATCCAAACGCAAGATTTTGCTTCAGCCATGTATCCTTTACAAGCTTCATCAGCCCTTTCAATTCTCAAACCATATGTGGCTGCATCTATGGCAATAAATGTTGTCCTTGCAACCATCTCTTCCAACCTCTTTTGCATACCACCATTTTCAAAATTTGGCTCTATTGGAAGACTAGCTTCTATTGCATGTATTTTGCCATCTTTCCAAAAGACTCACCTTTTCACCTCTGCTTCATGGTAGGTTGCACATTCTCGCTTATCATGTTGTAAACTGTCGCACCAAATGCATCTCCTCTCGTATCCCTCTCTATATGGCCTTTGGGTTGCTGCCCAACCCTTCTCTTCTACCTTGACATCCAATTTTTCAACCTTTACATTGATTTCAGTCAAATTCAGCCTCAAATCATGCGTGTCCTTGATTAGCTCATCCACAGCATCACCTTTAAGAGCCAAACCAATAGGTATAGCTAATTGTTCCGCCATAGCTACAGGTGCTTTGACTACAATTTCAGCCCCCTTTTGAGCAATGGCAAGTGTGGTGCCTGTATCCCATCTTAATTTCCTCCGCTCTCTCTTTACCAGCATATACACTGCCTTGGTTACATCGGCCCAATCTAATTTCAGCCTCGTTTCAGAAGATGCATCTTCTAAACGATTAGTCAGCTTCTCTTGCAAGACAGGATTTGTAGCCCTCAGATACAAATCAATTTTATAGCTCTCCAATGATTGCTACTCATCGGCATCCGATTGTGCATACCAACTTTCAAAATCATGGAGCAAAGCTGTGGCAACCAACATTCTATAAATGTCTTTTTAGTTACCAAGCTTGCATCTTCCAAGAAAAAATATTCCCTCAAAGGTTCCTTAAAAGCTGCCCAATCAACGTCTCTTCTATGTAACTCATTAATCCGATCCTACAATGCATGCATGACCAAACAGGAGAAATACCGACTCCATGCATAACCCCATGAAACAACATCTTTTCTTCATACAACTAGATGAAGGCCGAAACATTTTGACCCTTAAACTGCTTCAATTCCTGTCCCACTGCTTGCGATGCATTCATAACTAAGGAATCAATTCTTTCTGCTTCCTGCTGAGTTTGCATCTGTTGTTGTAACAACAACTGTTGCTATTGTTGTTGCTACAACAAAGCAATCATCTGTTGTAAAGCATCACCACCACTTGAACATGCCCAAATTGCGTGGATTGTGGGCTGCCCTATGTATGACAGTTTTGAACAGTCCAAAACAGCCCATAGACCAAGAAAAATCACACCTTTGGCTATCTGAAGTGGTACACTAGATCCCGAAAGCAAGAACCAAGCTCTAGGCATCTAGAAAATCCCTGAGAATAAAGATGAAGCAAGAAGAGGTCTTGTTGGTCATGGATTCCTTTTTTTTCCTTGTTTAGGATAGCACCATAGCTCTCTTCCTCTCCCCCAAAATGCATGGCAAAATCACACTTTACCTTCATGGAATTAATCTTGACCATTCCCCTTGAGTTGAGCTTGAGTTGCATGCCTTGGAAGCTCCTCCAGTGGTCCAACCAACTGTTCCAACACTCTCCCTGCAGTCCACGCCCGTGAAATGCCCCAAAAAACACATTGAAGCCCCTGCTCTTCATCCACATAACCACTAAGTTTCATAAGGCACCCTTAAGTTACCTAAGTCATTAACAAAGGCATATACTATGTCCCATGGTCAAACCAAGTGGACTTGTCAAACTAAGTGACATCCAAGCAAAGTGAACTTAAAGAATCACTGTTTTATGTCTTGTAACATGTCCTAAAAGCTCATGTAGACCAAGTATGCAGACCTACATGATCCACATCATCTCCATTTTTCACACTGTAAACATAAAATCCCATGACACCATAAGCCTTAATGTTGTCTCTCACCTTGAATAGAGTGAGAGAGCAAAGGGGAGGAGAGAGAGAGAGAGAGAGAGAGAGAGAGAGAGAGAGAGAGAGACCTTGACAGTCTTATGCCATCTAATACCCCTAGAAAACCATGAACTTCAATCCCCAAATCTTAGTCATTGCCTTCAAGAAACCTTGATCCTCCTCCTCGTAAGTCTTAATATCCCCCTTTCGATGCTCACCCTTAAGCCTTGATGTCATCCACCTTGATCAAAATACAAGGGTACTTCAATAAGAGGCCTTGAAAATGCTACTGTATATATTATTTAGAGCTTTGCCTTGGGGGATCTTGAACTAACTAGAAGGTTCCTAAGTCTATGTGGCACAAGAAGGAGATGCTTGGTATTCAAGAAATAAAGAGAGGTTTAAAAAAGAGAGATGATATAATAATGAAAAGGGGAAAGGTGAGTCTTTGAAGCAAGAGAGAGGTTCGCTATTCAAGAAATAAAGAAGTTTTTTTTTTGGAGGGGTGATATGATAATGAAAATGGATAAGGCAAGCCTTTGAAAGTTGTTCATGCTTTCTCTCTTTGTCTCTGTCTCTCTCTCATAGAGATGAATTTAATATATGGGATGAGATGAGATAGCGTGGTATACTTTAATGGTTGAACATATGTATGCACCATGCACATACTCTAAAAATGCCCACAAATGCACATACACTATTACAAAAGAGATGAATTCTTTTAAAGATAGATTAGATGATATTTTAATAGTTGAATATGCATGTGCATGCAATGCGTATATTTTTAAAAAACCCCCAAGAATGTATATATACAATAAAACATGCACACAACGTATATGTATACATACACATGTACGCATGCACACATATGTGCAAACACATACACATACATATGCACATATACACACACACACGTACACACGTAAAGATATGAGAAAGAGAGAAAAAAAAGGAGAAAGATTAATTACATGAATCTACTTATGAGCATGAATAAAGTATCATTTGATTAGAGATTCAATACTAACATATTCATAATAATCATAATATTATTATCAATGACATTAATTGACCATTAATATTGATACACATGTATATATCAATACACAATATCAATATGCATTATTTATATAAACATTGAAGTTTTGTACTTATTAAATAGTGGTGTAATTTGATATGTTAATCTTAACTCATAATATTAAAATTGAATATATCATAATAATCACACTTTTTTATAAATAAACTATTTAATGGTATGGGTGTTGGAGACAATTTCTACATGTATGAGATCAACTAAGTTTCTCTAACAAAAGTTGCTTCATGCTTTAGAGAAATCTTCATAAATATTATAATGATTAAGTTGCTTTATGCTTGAGAGAGAGAGAGAGAGAGAGAGAGAGAGAGAGAGAGCTGGTGGATGACACAAGCAACCTTAGAATATGGGCATAGGCTTGCACTACATGCTGATGTTGGGTATAAGCATGAACGGTGCATAGCTTCTCATTGAACTGATACAGAACGAGGGACCTCTCTCAACATTAGGAGCATGGGATCTCTCTTGCAAGGAGCCATCTATGACAAGTTGGTCTTGACCTACCTCTAGGCTGTTTGTTGGGCACCAAGTTTTTTGGATAGGAGGGCTTTTCCTAGGTATTAATTAAAGTCTCCACTATCATAAAAATGTTATTAATAAATTAATATTGATTAAATATTAATAATATATTATTGCTCTGTTTGTGTTGTACTTTGCATGGTGTAAGTGCAATGTGAATAATATTCTTGATTTCGTTTTAGATACATCCTAAAATCATATTGAAAAAACATTTAGATCTCTTTGTACATTTACAAAGCATATTTATACATGTGTAAAGCTATGTTCTTAAATACATAAATACTTATGAATAACATAAAAGTTTTGGGGTCTCTCGCAGTTGGTTTCTTTGTAATTCAACCGCCTACGAACCCTGTTGCCACATAAGACATGCATTCGGGTGTGAAATGCCTTAACTGTGTTGCGTCGAATATTCGCATGAAGCACTCGAAGAATCCAAATGCAGAGGGCGTAGTTTCAAAATTATATTTTTGAGAAGGTATTTTCCTTTCTTACATAATTTTGAGAAAGCTTGCCGCTTTCCTTTCATAATTCATGAAACTCAAGCCGGCTCGAGGATCAAACGAACCTGTCTTTTCACGGGCATTGCCTGAGATTGGCCTTTAAAAGGAAATTGATAAGGTTTTAACGTTTGAAAATTTAAGCTGCCTTTGAAAGGAAACCAATAAGGTTTTGACATTCCAAAATTTAACTCTTCAAATCGAGCGTCTCTGATTGGCATGCCGTCTCGGCCGTCCTCGTACGACAGCCAGGCGGCAAGTCCGAAGATGATCGATTCAAGTTATCATCATGTACAGTAAAATCAGAACTAGGACGCTGGCTTACTCAATCTCTCTCTCTCTCTCTCTCTCTCTCTCTCTCTCTCTCTCTGTGTCTGTGGCTAGCTTAGTTTAGTTCTTATCCTCCATCTCTTCTATTTGATCAGACGATACATTCTATATTAACCCCATTGAATTCCTTGTCCTCGGCTCGATTCAATCCCATAATTAGGCCGTTCTCCCTTGTTAAAGCTGTGCTTGATCAAGCTGCTTGGCTTCAATCGACCCCGGTAGTCTCTATGGGTACTGCAATAGTTTTTAAAAAATTTTGGGGTTGGGTTTAGTATGTTGCATCCATTCTTACCATGATGTGTGTCCCTAATGTGATAAAACACATGTTCTTTGATGTTCTTCATAGTTTCTTAGAGAGAAAAGGGCAGGTTTGAGGTTTGTATAGCATTCTTGAAGTGATCAAGTGCTTCATTTTATGCGAGTTAGACTTGATTTTCAATCAAGCCCGATGTCAATTCAGGTTTTGGCAAAATCTAATGTGATCAGATATATCTGTTATTGATTTTTTCATATTTTCTTCGAGACAAACAAGCAGGTTTGAGGTTTGTCTAGCATCCTTGAGGTGATCAAGTTTTTCATGCTATGTGAATTAGGCTGCATTGCATTTGAATTTGAATCAATCAGGCCTGATGTCAATTCACCGTTTCATTTTATGTGAATTAAACTTGGCTCTATGTGAATTCGTTCCAATCAAGTCTGATGTCAATTCAGGTTGTGACAAAAATTCTCTCTCAATTTGAATCAAGCCATTGGGGAACATGACAGAGCCAATGGCTGAAAGTGGGGGGATTGATGGGCTTGAGCTTGGCCATGCTCATTCAGGAAGTCAGGAGGCAGAGTCCTGCGTTGGCCCCCGGAAAGTGCTCAGTAGAAGTTTGAAGAGCAAGAACTTGCTTTCAAGCTCTGAGATTTGGGATTTGGTACAGCAACAAGAGGGTGAATCTGAGCCTGTACTTGGACAGCTAGAACGGCAGCTGAGGACCGTAAAGAGTGAAGAGTTCAAATCATCGATCTTGAGTGAGAATCCAACCAAAAACCCTCGTGACAGGGCATTTATTGCAGCAGAGTACAACTGTATCTATGTCTCCCCCATCTATGAAGACAGCAAAAACAGTATGTCTCACAGAAAGGACCAACTCGATTCTCAACAGGAGTTGCAAAGTGCAGCTTCTTGCGAGCCGAGGAGTGATGGCAGCAAGAATTCACAGATAACTAGGCTCAAGAAGCAATTAACTCGTCTTAGACAACAAGAGAGTGAAGTAGCAGACAAATTTGTTGACAAGGTTTGTGACTACTCTATCTGGTCAATGAATATTTCTGAATTTCAGTCCATCTACAGTCAAGAACATTCGACAATCTATTGCGACTACTTATAGAGATTGACTACTTTTC
Source organism: Lygodium microphyllum (assembly GCF_053477565.2). NCBI lineage: Eukaryota > Viridiplantae > Streptophyta > Polypodiopsida > Schizaeales > Lygodiaceae > Lygodium > Lygodium microphyllum. The sequence continues at coordinate 118,976,832 of NC_141145.1, forward strand.
TTTCAGATGAATGTAATCAATTTGCCCACTACATCTAAGCTCAGAGTTTACAACAATCTAAAACTCCAGCCCACTGACCAGATAGCTAATGGGCCTGGTCAAAGGGAGATGACAGAAGATGTATGCGAACAAAAGGAAGCTTTGGAGGGTCGACACTCTCTGCCTGGTTTGAACAACTTTACTTCTCATGCATCCATGAAAGCTACACCAGAGAGACTTCAAGGGTCGAGGCAAGTGAATCTTGGGGGTTTCTCTGTTGTTGTAAACTTTGATGCTGGAACTAGCCTGCTACACATTTTTCATGCATTTATGTGAATTTGGATTTTCCTTTAATCATCAGCAATTCATATTTTGTTCTTTTGGAGAAAAAAGCCTGCTACAATACATAAAGACCTTTCTCTTTGATTGTTCATCGGTACATCTATGATTCTGACTGTTTCTAATCAGGTGTCAAATTGTCTTCCATCAGATCTCTCAAGGATGCAAAGTTGCCAAAAGACACTAATGATTCAAAGCAAGCAATAACCTTCTTTTTAGCAACGTTGCAAGATTCAGTTGAGAACCTGGACAACAGTTTCAAATCATGTGATGCGAAGGATAGTGCATCTATAATCCATAACAGAGCAGTTGAGGGTCAGGATACTTTGAATGGCCTTTTTCTTTTGAATGTGAGACTTGCAGATGCAGCCTACAAGGATGTGTGCCACTGCCTAACTTGATATTTTGATGCACATGCTTTTTTACAGATGAGTTGTTTATTTTAAAGAGCACACTAAACAAGCTTGCAGAGCTGTGCCAGGAATCAGGATTTGAATTGTTTCCTTCTGAGAAAAATGCAAAAGAATCTGCACCGCCTGTAAAAGTAAGTCTTTTGGCCCAATCGGATAGCAAATTCAGTCAATTAGATCAAAATTAGTGAAGCCAGTCCGTTGCATCATTGTTGTAAAAGACATCTTTTGCTTCTGCAGTTACATGCAGGGCCCAAAGCATCAATGCACTGATCTGGTTTGAGATTGTGAGATTTGCATTGCCTGCTTGTAGTGCCTGCTTGTAGACCTTGTTTCGATTAGTCATGTATTTCGTTAAGGAAATTTCGAGGTAGCTGTTTGGGAACAATTTCGGTAGAAGGAAAGAAGTGTTCAAGATAAACATTTTCACAGCTGAATGGGCCAAGATTTGCATCTCTAAATTTGGCCCAAATCTCAATTTTCAGATTTGCAATGGTCTTACTTTCAGGCCCCCAAACTGCCCAGAGGGGACATTGGGGAGAGAATTTCGTCCAAACCTGAATTCTCACAAATCTCTCTGGCACTTCGAGCTCCATATTAAATCTGAAAGTTTGGGTCCAATCATAGAAGGGATAAACTGACTAAACGTCTTGAAAGGGAGAAATAGGGGAGATTTTATTGATATTATGTACTTATTTATGACCTTAGACTGGACCTTCACAGAGCAGCACTGGAGAAGGGTCCATTGAATTTTGTTTCTTCAGGAGCATCATCTCTCAGTGGATCATATAGACTCCTGTGGGAAAGTATTGTCAGGACAGAGTCACCTGATTTTGGGCACCACAAAGATACAGGCAGGAATATGCATCAGTGTGGCAGAACAGTGGTTTCATCCAATTCAGGGTTTGGGGCATTCTAGTACCAGGCTGCACTTTATGTGTCACAGTAAGAGTGGATGATAACTATTGTCAGCCTGTTAGTGGCAATAGATGAGGAGAAAGAGAGTTCTGGGCTCAGGACCATCCTCAAACAGAGTTTGCTGCAGGCTGACCTGATCATTGGAGCAGACTTCCAACATGGTGGAAGCTTTAAAGGTTAGGAGATATAGAGGCACTAATTTAGTTGGGGAGGGAGCAACCACTTGGTAGGAGTTCTTGTTTACCATCAGAGAACAGAATTCCTGGTTTGCAGCTGAGTGCGGCACATTCATGGGCTTGGTACAGTTTTCAGGCAAGAGTGTGCAGCGGGCTTGTAACTTCTTTAGAATTGACAAATTTGATGTGGATTGAGCCTTCAACCGAGGTGGAATAATAGGCACTCTCATGGCACCATGGCACCACTTTATCTGTTTACACATCTGTCCACATTGTACAATTGGGAGGCATAGAGGTCAGAGCCCCACCACTAGATACATGAGCACCTTTACCACCACAATGACCTGAAGATATCAGTCTTAGAGATTTGGAGTTCTAGATCCTTTGGGGTAGTCCGTATGACCTGGATCTTTGCCTTCAGGGTATCAGTGCTTGTTGACGAGGGAGGCAGAGAGCAGGAGCACAACCCTGCTAGAGCCAGCCCAAGCCTCTCTAAAAGCAATATGGAAAGGTTAGAGGAGTCTAGGAGGCAGATGGGTAACTCACAGGGCATAGAGTGAACACAGATTGAGGCCACGAATGGGATGCCCAGGTTGTAGTACAGGTATCATGCTAGGGCTTCCTTCTGGATCTAGGCAAGAGACAGTCACCAGGAACCTCCTGTACCACAGGCTTCAAACACTCTAGAGAGAAAGAGAGACTGTTGTGCTGGGCAGATGGGATCATAGTTCAGACCTCAGAGGAGATAGAAGGGTTGCTATGTGACATGTACCTCCTAGGTAGGGACCATGAGCAGACCCCTCCTAATCATGAGATAGCCAGAGGGCTGGTGTGGCAGAGTATCAAGAGTTGTTATTGAGGAGTCAGGATAGGAGCAGACAATGGATGGCTCCCTCATACAGAGGATGAGTTTTGTAGAGCCTTGGCTGCCCTGTCGAAGCAAGAGAGGATGGATTTGATGAGGCTTTTTTTCCAGGCATATTGAGATCATTTGTAGAAGCTCATTGATGGCATTTCGGGAGATTATCCAAACTGGAGAGATGCCTGAGAGGCTTTTAGTGGTTGATTCATCGCATTGCAAAATGCATTGGCAACAGCTTGGAGATCGTTCAATGGAGACCAACTGCCTTGCTAGGAACTGCCATCTCTTAGGTCTGATGCCCAACGTTATCCAGTCCACATATGTAAGATTTGAGAGTACTTTGGACAGCATCTTTACTTTCCTAGAGATCACACCCTTAGCTCTTCCCAGAGAATATCCAAGAGTACTCATTAATTGGTACAAGTTGTGTAATTTTGAGTGTGTAATGCCCCTCAGCCTTACTGGAGTTCCCATATACCTCAAATGTGTATAGGGGTTTCTTTACATGGGCATGCATGCATGTGGGGTATTTCTGAATAGTGGTTGCTGTTAGAGAGTCATTCCCTGTACAGCCGTGGGCAGAGCAGTACGGCCAGAGTGCAGTCGCAGAGGATGCCACATCAGCAGGTCGGACAGGGTGCCATGTGGCACAGTTTGCAGCAGTCGGACAGATTTATGTCAGTCGGCTGCATTTAATGCAGCCGACCTGGTCTTTTTTTACCTTTTCTTTTCTGCTTTATATAGTAGTCCCTTAGCACATTGTGATCATATTCTGATCTTGAGATTTGTTGGCTGAGACAGACTGTGCTTGGGCTGACGGAGATCGAGGTCATCAAGTCGGAGACATACGTAGATATTTCCTCTACCCCCTTGTGTATTTCTGCACTCTTATACCGCAGATTTTCTGCGTTTACACTGTCTCCTCTCTCTCTCTCTCTCTCTTCTCTCTATGTTCACTCTCTCTCAGTCTTTGTCCTACGCTTCCGCATCACTGCACTCTGACATGATATCGGAGCGGTGAAGATGGACTGACTGAGGGTTGAACCTATCTGAAGAGGAGATTTCAGCGCGACACAAGGCTGCGTTTCCAGGATTCGAGGGCAAGCGGGAGGGCTTCGCATCGGATCAAGGCTAAAGCGAGCGTGGGCGTGCGGGAACGGAGTCTAATCGGTGAATTTATTGCAAGGTTATTGCTGTTCAAAGGGGAGGTATGCTGCGTTTAAGGCCTTCCATTGCAGATTTTACCTTTTCATCGCCTCCGGCGGGTGAAGAAGGTTTGGGCAGCGAAGGAACCAGGCCTAGAAGGCTGCGTTTTCACAGTCAGAGGGGGCTGATTTTGCATTTGTGTAGGTATTTCAGGTTAACATGTCTAGAGAGACTGATTTGGAGTTCTAGGCCATAATGGACAGGAAGGTGCTTGTCCTATCGGCTCTTCCATCGGATCAAAAGCTTGATGGTGACAATTACCGCATCTGGCGGGTGACGATGTTGGCCATTTTGGAGTCTTATGATTTGGTGGAACTAGTGATGGAGGAGATTAACAGGCCCTCGGTGAGGGATGAGTCCAAACTCTCTTCCAATGCTCGTGCGGAGTTGATCAAGGTCCAGTCTCATTGGGACAAACTGAATGCCAGGATTCGATCTTTTCTGTTTCTGTCTTGCACTACAGTCGTGATAGCTCACATTGAGCACTTGATGGTGGCTTGAGAGATATGGTTGGAGCTCGATTAGATGCACAACCAGATGACCCTGATGAAGAGGGTTTCTTTGGAGGTGAAGATGCGGACCTTGTCCGTGAATAAGTCTTCTTCGCTTCGGGAACACATCAACAAGCTTCGGCAGCTTCGGATGCAGGTTCAAAATGCGGAGAAGCCTATTTCCTCCAAAGACATGGCGATCACTTTACTGTCCCAGTGGCCGCCACTATTCAGTACCTTTTATTCCGCTCTTATTGCATCAAGGCGGGAGTCGACTCTTCAGTGGGAAGAGTTGGTTCCTATTGTCTTGGACCAGGAGGAACAATTGAAGGGACAGAATGCTTCCAAATTAGAGGTATTGGTGGTCAAGCCTCTTAGAAGAAGGGGAAGGATCAAAAGAAGAAGAAGGAGGACAACAAATCCAAGGACAAGGAGAAGAAATCGATTTGCCATATTTGTGGAAAGACCGGTTACTAGAAGAAGGATTGCCCTGACAAAGGCAAGAAGAATACCAAGAAGAAGGACACGAAGGATTCTGGAGCGGTGGTTGCACCCTCATCAGCGGCTTTTCTACACTTAACAGTCATTGAGGACTCTACACCGAAGACTTCTGATGTTGCGATGGCAGCTCCCTAGGCTCGTGAGTGGATCGTGGACAATGATGCCTCCTGGCACATGACTCCTTCTCCCATTGGTGTTGTCCGCGTGGGCAGATTCTCATTGGAGACAGCTCTTCTGTGTCTATTGCTACGCGGGGTGAGATGCAACTTATTCCAAATGGACGTCGTGGTATCCATACTTTTGAGGTGTTGCATGTGCCAAGTTTGGGGTATCATTTACTTTTGGTCCATAAGATTTGTGCTCTTGGCCTCTTGGTGGAGTTTGACAGTGATACTGTTCGAGTCCTTGATCGTGGATCAAGGAAGGTTTTGTTTGTAGGGTATGAGGAGAATGGCGTCTACAAATTGAAGTCTTTTTCCGCTCTTACTTCTCTTCTTACTTCTCAAACACAGTCCGAGCTATGGCATGCTCGGTTTGGCCACCTGAACTACGCGTACCTTCGGAAGGCATTGCGAGGGTCGTTTGTTTGAGGTTTGCCAAACATAGTGGTGAGCCATAAGCCATGTATCTCCTGCATTTGTGAGAAACTGCATCGGGATGCGATTCCCAACAAAGCTTCTAGGCAGTCTACTTCATCCATGGAGCTTGTCTCTACGGATCTTTGTGACCCGATGAGGATCGAGTTCCTGAAAGGGAGCTTGTACTTCATGTTGATCGTAGATGACTACAACAAGATGACTTGGGCCTATTTTTTGACTTTGAAGTCGGAGGCTTTCTCTTTCTTCAAGGATTGGCTTCTCTTTGAAGAGAACCGTTCTGGTTGGCGACTAAAGACCTTGCGTTTAGACAAGGGAAGTGAATTTATGTCTAATGAGTTTGCTCATTTTTGTGCAGATAGGGGCATTCACTAGAAGTTTGCTAATACCAACACTCCCCAAGAGAATGGCATTTTGGAGCGGAAGAACCGAAGTGTGATCGAGATGGTGCGCACCATGATGGAGCACCGACAGACACTTCAGTTTCTGTGGGCCGAGACAGTGGCTACCGCAGTTCACATCCTCAATCGATCTCCCACTTCAGTCGTTGACAGGATGATACCTTTTGAGGCTTACATTGGGACTTAGCCTGATGTCTCTTATTTCAGGATCTTTGGATGTGACGCTTATGTGCACATTCCGAAGACGCAACGTGATTAGTTCGAGGCGGCTTCCCGATGACAGGTTTTTGTTGGCTATAGCTCCTAGTCCCAAGGTTATCATTTATTTGATCCCGTCAAGCGGGATATCTACACAAGCCGAGATGTTCGGTTCGTGGAAGTTCCGGCCACAGAAGGGGGTGAGGAGCACCCCGTCCTTGGAGATCCAGGGGAGAGTTGGGCTCCCGAGACAATTCCTTTGGAGCCAGAGTCTCTTGATGGAGATTCTTCTTCTAATTCAGAGTCTTCTCTTCCACCGGCCACCCCCGAGGAGCTTCTGCTGGTGGATGTTCCTGAGTCTTCAGCAGATTGAGAGTGACGGGGAAAGGTTTGTCCTTCTCCTCGTTGGGCCTGTGACACACTTCGAGATTCAGGGAGGATTGAGGGGGTCCCTGAGGAGTGGGAACCGCAGGATGGACCGTGGAGGTCACGGAGGAACCATGCACATTCTTCGGAGTTTGTTTGCTCCAACTATTGTTTGCTAACCCGTGTTATGCAGGATTAAGAGCCCACTTTAGTGAAGGAGGCTTTGTAGTCAGATCATTGGCGGAAGGTCATGGAAGCTGAGTTGGAGGCTATTGAGAGGAATGGCACTTGGTCACTTGTGCCTCGTTCCTCTCACAAGAAGGTGATTGGTGTCAAGTAGGTCTTCAAGACCAAGTACCTTAGCGATGGTTCTTTGGACAAGCACAAGGCTCGCCTTGTTGAAGGTTTTGCTCAGCGCCTAGGCATTGATTTCCATGATACTTTTGCCCCCACTGCTCGTATGGTGACTATTCGAGCTGTTCTTGCCTTTGCTAGCCATAGGAGATGGCATGTTTATCAACTGGATGTGAAGTCGGCCTTTCTGAATGGTGACTTGCAGGAGGAGATCTATGTTGAGCAGCCTCCTGGCTTTGGATCCTTGGATGGGCAAGTTTATAGGTTGAAGAAGGCCTTGTATGGCCTCAAGTAGGCTCCACATGCATGGAACGAGAATATTGATTCGTTTCCTCAGTTGAAGTTGGGATATCGGCGCTCTGAGGCCGATCTATAGCTTTATATGCACACTTCTGAGGTTGGTCTTGTGTTGTTTGTGTTGTATGTTGATGATTTGATTTTGATAGGGGCTCATGCACAAAAGGTCCGAGAGACCAAGACAGCTTTATATCAGGCATTTGAGATGACGGATTTGGGGCTTCTTAATTTCTTCTTGGGTCATGAGATTTATCAGTCTCAGAGGGGGATTTTCATCTCTCAGCAGAGGTACATTTAGGAGCTCTTGGTAACTTTTGAGATGGAGACTTGTCGTCCCATTACTACTCCTATGGATCCGAATTGGAAGGCCACTTCACACTCAGATTCTCCCGTGATGGATGCTTCACGCTACCGTCAGTTGATTGGATCCTTGATTTGGCTTCTCAACACTCGTGTTGATCTTTGTTTTGCTGTGGGTCTTTTGGCAGGATTCATGACTGAACCCAAATAGGTGCATTGGCAGGCTGCCGTGAGGATTCTTTGGTATTTTAGGGGGACTTCTGACTTAGGGATTTCTTATCCCGCAGGTATAGATGCTTCTGATCTGGTTCTTGCAAGTTGGAGTGACTCGGATTGGGCTGGTAATGTGGACCACCGACAGTTTACTACAGGCTATTGTTTTACCTTGGGTACAGGTGTTATCTCTTGGAGTAGCAAGAAGCAACCCACGGTAGCCCTTTCTTCTACTGAGGTGGAGTATCGAGCTGCATCTTCCACCACATGTGAGGTTGTGTGGCTTTGGAGATTGTTGGAGGAACTTGGCTGCCCTCAAACTCGTCCTACTCTTCTGCGATGTGACAACGAGAGTTGCATTGCCTTGGTGCGGAATCCTGTATTCCATGCCCGAACAAAGCACATTGAGATCCAGTATCACTTCATTCGGGAGAAGCTTCTGGATGGGGCCATTGATGTGGAGTACTGCAAGACGAAGGATAATCTTGCAGATTTGTTCACGAAGGCGCTTCCTCAGGCTCTTCTTCGGCAACATTCCAGATCCCTTAGTCTTCTGCCCTGCCCAGAATCTGAGAGGGGGTGTTAGAGAGTCATTCCCTGTACAGCCGTGGGTAGAGCAATACGGCCAGAGTGCAGTTGCAGAGGATGCCACGTCAGTAGGTTGGATAGGGTGCCACGTGGCACAGTTTGCAGCAGTCGGACAGATTTATGTCAATCGGCCGACCTGGTCTTTTTTGACCTTTTCTTTTTTGCTTTATATAGCAGTCCCTCAGCGCATTGTGATCATATTCTGATCTTGAGATCTATTGGCTGAGATAGACTATGCTCGGGCTGACAGAGATTGAGGTTATCAAGTCGGAGACATACGCATATATTTCCTCTGCCTCCTTGTGTATTTCTGCACTCTTATACAGCATACTACACCGCAGACTTTTTGCGTTTACACTGTCTCCTTTTCTCTCTCTCTCTTCTCTCTGTGTTCACTCTCTCTCAGTCTTTGACCTATGCTTCCGCATCGCTGCACTCTGGCAGTTGCCTGGGTCTTTACAATGCAAGATGATGGTCAACTAATATGAGAGGAGGTTGACTTGTAGGAGTTTGCATTGAGTTTGAGAGAGAGGATTTAGGTGATGGGCCATGGCTCATAGAGACAAGAGTTGGGTGTACATTCAGATCCCTCATCAATGCTCAGCCACCTTGGAGACTTTGGGCCTCTCAAAGGAGACCTCTTTAGATATTAGAGTGGGATCCATGTGAGTGGGTGTAAAGAGCCCCTTTTCCAGATGAGATCGAAGATACTTCTCTTTTTGGTTCTATGACTAAATTAGGGAGGAGGATTCATATGAGTAGGATTAGGGCCTCTCCTGTCATGTTCGATGGTGTCCACTTAGTATGATCTGACATTAGTGTGTATTGAATGTGTGTCCAATGAAAAAAAAATTCATACACATAATTTAGGGCATAATTTATGATCTACACTTAAATTTTGATATTCAGATAACTTAAAACAAAAGCCCATCTTTATAGTTCCAAACATACATCCGATTTGAACAATAGGATTGAAAAAGAGCCATCTTTAAAAAAGTAGTGTGTATGAAAAAGGATATCCAAGAGACAAGAACAAAATCCACATGCTTATCTCACTTTGATGGCCACTACTAGAGGCAACATCATTAGTATTGGAGTATGCATTGGACACCGTACCAAATCACCCTTAGTGAAGCCATTGCTCTTGGCACAATACTTGAGTGCTCTAATCTCTACAGTAGATTTAAGAGATGGGTATGCTATTATGGATAGTACTATTAGTGGATGTTCTCCCTCAGTCTAATACACGATAGAAGAAAAGACGACCTCGGAAAGGTGGAAGAGATCTTCAAATCTACATTGTCTTAGTAAATGAGATTTGCAGAAGTATTAGCTTAAAGAGCCCAAGCTCTCACCAGCACTTCGAATCCATGAAGTCCCCTAATTGTCCTATCTAGGACAGCTCTTCACTCCATTTTGATCTACATTGAATAGTCTTCACCTCAATCAAGCCTGGAACACTTCGGCTCGCATCAATCTTGCGTGCACTTTAGCATGTGGGTAGACTTGCCCTACCACTCCTTGCAACTCAACATGGACAAAAGAAGAAGAAGAAGCACCAGTTGATTGCTACCAAGATGATGATCACAGGTTGCCATCAATGCATTCTTTCTTTCTCTTTTTGTTGCTCACCACTTTGTTTGTTTATCACTTCTTCATTGTTAAAGCAATTGACCATAAAAGTAATGTGCCATGACATAAAATTTTATATAATACCTTATGCACAAAAACATCGATGTATTGTCCACAATCCACAAGGCATGATCTTGCTACCATTGTTTGCAAGTGATTGTGAATGCATCTTGCCTCTTGCATGTGCCTCGCCTCTCGTGCAATCCTTCTCTTGCACGTTCTCATGATCCTTCTCATGCACGTTTCCTTGACCATGTCATTTTCCTTTGCTTGTCCCCTTGCTTACTTGGTGTATGAGCATGTATATGTAGGTGGTTTCTAAGTGCACTACATTCTCCCCAACTAGAACTGCAGCTATTCTGACTGGCAAAGCCTCTTGGTAAATCTGAAGCAAAGGGAAAGAGTCATCACTAAATTGAGATTCATCCAACCATATTGCCTTGTGCATGGGGCATCCCTAAGACTTGAGCAAATATTGGAGCTCTTTCCTCCCTGTACCGTTCTTGTACCTATGAAGGAATATGTGTTTTGGCACCGACTACTCTCCTAAAGCCTGTTAGCATCCACTAACAATGGCTCCTCCTAATCTAGGGTTGCAGTGGAAATAGGTCCATGATATTCGGCAAGATTACTCAGGTGAAACATTGGATGCATCTTCTAATGAGACGGTAGCTAGGACTTGGCTGCCCTAACCATGAAGTGCCCTTAGTGCATTCGCACTAAGTCACTTCATGCACTGTGATCAATGCTACTGGCACCCATCTTAATGTCCAATTATGTAACACTCACCATGATGGTCCTGTAGATACCGGGATCTAGGGCCCAATGGATCTCTAGTCTTGTGGATAGGTACAATGGTGTGCATGGTCCACTCATTTGGGAAGCCTTCCGTCAGTGCCTTGTTAAAGATGAAAGTGAGGAGAGGGGCCAAAATGTCCATTGTGTAAATGAAGTGCTCACTCTGTATACTTGCATGATCCATCGATTGTCCATGTTGCAAGTGCTCTATCACACTTCTCATCATGAATGATAGCTTCCGACCTTGGAAGATGTCATTGATTGTTAGCTCATAGGATTCTAGTGGTGGGGACTTGACTACTTCAGAGCATTCCTATCTTGTTTTCTACATGTGGGGCAGCAAAGGAGACTCAAAGACATTGCCTTTGGGGTTGCTAGAGCAGATAATTTTCAGAAGCACTGATGGGAAGATGATAGGGGTTTGGGGAGCATTGCCCAAGTCACTTATAGAGTATTGGCTTGTGGCTACTATGAGGGTATTTAGGAAAGCATCTGTTATGCTATTTCAGATTGAGCTGAGGGTGACTCAAAAACGGACTTTTCAAAAATCAAGTAGTTTGCAGAACATTGGCACAGATGAGAGATTGTTGCCAACATTATTCCGTGGATGATGGTATATTTACACAGCCAGATGCAGCTCAAATGCAGAGACCCTTTTGCAACGTGGATACAGATCATTCATACTGTCAGAGGCAGATGGTCAGCTTCCAGGGAGAGTATGCAGAAATAGAAGGAATTGCCAGCCATCTGAGACTCAGGCACATTTTCTACGCATTTCCTTACACGTATTGGCAGTACACTCCTTGGAGTGGATCTCTATTGAGTCCACATAACAAAATTTTCTCCCCTGAGAGTGGCTGTTCCCTTTTTGTGTTTTTGCATCAGGGTTCTGCCATTGTGTAACTTGGTTTATTAGTCTGGGTTTCCAAAAAGAATTTCCTTTGCTTGTGAAAAAACCTCACCTTGTGACATTCTAAAGGAGAATAGATTATGGGCCTTCTGTTATGCCATTATCAATTCCTGAAAAAGAACGGAGTCCACTTTTTGGAACCAGCTCAATGAGCACATATCTAACAAAAGGGTCCTAGTTCAGTGAGAGTAAATGCCTATGATGCAATAATATCCTAACCCATACATGTCTGAGCTTTACAAGTGGTAGTATATGGGCTTAATACTTGGGTTTACCTTAAGACATGCTATGCTATACCAGTCTATCTGAGTGAGCTTGGATCATCATCCACAAAGTTATTTCTTAGTGGCTGTAAATAATCTCTTTCTTTGAACGGTTTCAGGTGCAATGCTTTGTCCACTTTGTTTCAGCTTTTATTTTTGGGCTTCTTGCTAATGATTTTTAATTAGCATTTTGGGACCTACCAATGCTTATATTTATAATATTTACAGATTTGTGATGAAGATGCAGATAGGACTGGCGAGAAATGTGCAGAATGTGAGTTTGAGTGTGTTTTTTAAGAAACTTCATTCGTAATTAATGATTAACAACGTTAGCGTCTTGAAAACATGAGTGCTCTATTTTCCAAAGAAAGTCGAAGTCTAATCGTGAAGAACTTGAGGTTACAGCTGCACTAGAAGAAGCACGCGCAGAAGTAGAAGCACAAAGACATCAAGTTGGAGAGCTTCTAAGCATCAATGAAGAACTTTTGAATTTCTCACAAGAAAAGGAGCATCAGGTGAATATTGAACCTTATTGACAGGGTAGTAGTATTGATAAATTTTGAGAACTAAGCATGCTTCATCGTCACATGGTTATTAGTTGGTTTTCTATGTGTTGATAATTTTTGAGAACTAACCATGCTTCATTGTCACATGGTTATTAGTTGGTTTTCCATGTGTTGATAATTTTTGAGAACTAAGTGTGCTTCATCATCAAATGGTTATTAGGTAGGCTTCAGTGAATACCAAATTTGTTCATGACCAGTATGCCTTATGTTTGCTCATACATATGTAGCCAAGATGCCAGATTTCACTTGATTTCAATAATGAGCAATATATGTGCTTATTGCAAATTATGCCAACGGGATGCCAGCACTGGAATGATTGCTATATAAAAGGTAAATTATTAAATGTTTGGGAGAACACCAAGTTGTTGTATAACACAGCTGAATGTTTAGGTCGATTTTATTTGCATGTTAGTTCAATTTGGAGACTTCCAATAGTTCTCAAAATTTGTGCTTTAGCTCCAAATTTTCAGTTTTTCTGCTTCATAATGGTTTTACAAACAGGCCCTTTCACCAAGGTTAGGCTCATTGAGATCCAACACTAGAACTTCAGAAACTCAAGTTGCAGATGGAACAATGGCAAATGATACTGAATCAATTGATTGCAAGGCAATTGTTAGATAGATTGGATGGATGCACAAATAATATTCTGCTTTTCGGAGATCATCCACCCCAGACTGTTTGGTTAGCAGCCACAGGCCCTTAGAGCATTTAGGCATTTTTGCACAATTTAGTCACAAATAGCTAGTCTCATCAATCTACTTCAAAGATCAATGCAGTGGAGTGCTCTTCAGGTGGGAGGGGAGTTGATTGTTGCTCTTGATCCGTAGACAATTAATGCATGGAGTCAGCTTTGGATAGTTCATACAGACTTGGAGGAAATTGTTTAAAGAAGGCCTCAATACTTCTGGAGCATTCAAGGGTATGAATGTCTCCTCTTTTCATTCAAGGAACTTGCAGTCAAAAGATCTACACTTCAGCAAATGCAAAAACATGCCAAGAAAGATGGATTTTTGGAAAACAAGAAAGAAGAGCTTCCAAATAAAAAGATACAACCGGTACCACCACTTTGCACCCTAAATTTGCAGAACACAACGCACTGATGAAGAGAGAGCCTCAGAATGGAACTCGACAAAATCAACCTGCATAGCTCAGTCCACATCATGAATTATAGTCACTAAAGATGTAATGCACATACAACACGCCCAACTTCGCAAACGACAACACACTGCACCATGGTTTGAGAGCTGGATATTTGATGGCGAATGAAGACTTAGGGCAGTACTACTAAAATTTTCTCTATTTTTCCTACAGAAATAATTGTTCTATTTAGTCTGTAAGGCACTGCAAGATAGGAAGGTTTGCAGGAAAGATTAAGAATGTGGGACTCACTAATGCTATGTAACTATGTAAATACAACTATGGTTGTTTCAACTTGTGCGAGAAAATACAGTGTGTTACATCTCCTTGCCCGGGAGTGCCAGGATCTGCTGGCTTGCATGCATTGAGCCTACTATGGTTGTTCTCGAGGAATCAGCTGTTGACTCCTGTCTAATTAGGGTGGTTTATTGCTGGCCTTTGGGTTTGCTAGATGAGGTTTTCTAGATCTAAGTCCCCCAGTACTATCATCAGACTAGGATCGACCCACATAAGGTTAAGATGGTATCAATCAACCATGCTTGACATTGCTACAAGGTCGTGGTTCCATGCATTTTACCCTAAAGGTATTTGATGCAATGGTTCAATAAGTCAAAGATCATAGATCACATGGAGTTGAATGACGCAATTCCATGATTGGATGGTTATTTCACCCATTCACTTACCAACCATGAAGAATCATTCAATATATGAAATTGAAACCAAGGTTAAGGATAACATTTCTCCATCAAAATTGGAAATGAGACTATATTACAATTGATGCAAGGTTGCGCATAGAACATACCGACATTAGGTGAAGGTAGGCCAGAGAATGACTCCTATGGTAAGTAAAGCAAGTTTACCATGTGATATGCCCTCTCATGCCATTGCATGTCTAATCACAATGGAATTTAGCAAATTTCTGCACTCTTTGTGCACACCAAATATATATTGCCTTGTAGCCATTAATTTTTCAAAGTTTAGTGTTGTCTTATACAAATATGAACAAGAAAATAAAACGACATTGATTCTTTCCTAATAGAGTTAAAATATAGTAAGGACAGTTTCTCGAAAGGTCTTTCATGCCAAAATAAATGATTGCCTACCCAAAAAAGAATAAGTTTGATCCAAACTCCTAAACTTGCTTTCATGTATGCATTTATTGCTATTAGGTAAAGCATAGTAAATTTGAGCAATGTCCTTAACTGAAGTTCTATATTTCACTCCAAAGTCACAAATGCACACATTTGCAAACAGAAAGTGAGAAATTCTCGATACAAAATGAATGCAAGCTAATTTGAATCCATAATAAAGCATGATGTAGCATGCAATTGATATCAATGTGGTGTAATATATGTGGAAATTTTGTTTTATACAATGAGAAAAAAGTGCATCAAAAATCTATCCAAGCGTGTGTAGATATAGGTTTACCTTGACATCATATGTCTAATATATCATTGTACCCCCTAAGGTTGTAGGTAGCTCTTGTGATTGCCCTAGGCTTACGCGGCTAAGGAATTTAATAAACTTGTGTTCACTCCAAGGGTAAGGCCGGTTTGAAGTTGCCTTTAGTGGGTTGGCAAACCAAAGTACTTTGCCTCAAGTTGTGGTACTTGTGTTTTAAGAGAAGAGCTATCTATTAAACAATGTAACCCCTAAGAGGTGGCCTATCTAATAACCACAATTTGTGGTGGAGAACAAACATCATCTACAACCCAAGATTCTCTCTTCCTACATGCATCATTGCTACATTGTTCTTTTTAGAATAACTACATTAAGAATTGAAAAGTTCATGTAGGTGCTAGCTCAATGGTGACTTACATGCTAGCATTAAGAATTGGATTTTACATGCTATTTTTGAGGCATACCTTAATGATGCTATAAATGCATAAGTTTACATGCTTGTTTCATCATGTTCAAGGAATATTTGTTCAACCAAACCTAAACGTTTCTCATCGTATCTTGAGAGGGAATTCAACAATTCAAACAAGGTCTTCCTTTATGAGTTTCTAAATCATAACTAGGAATATGTCTTTTAAGAAGCAAATTGCTTCAATATATTTGCAGAAGGTCTTTTCAACATGGATTTGATTCTATGAAGAAGCATAGTTGTCTTTGTTTGAACCTTATTTCAAGGATGTCATTGATTTCTTCAAGGAGTATATGTGATGTGGCAAGTGAATGTATCAGAGGCTTGCATGTTAAAACTTAAAAGTCAATTATGGAAGCATTGAGGAGTTTGAGGTTAGAGCATTGATGAATATATGTGATGGGGAACTAAAGATTAATGATGATAATTGGCTCTTCCATGAGAAGAAGTTTTCCTAGAACTTGCAAGGAGTATATGTGATGTGACAAGTGAATGTATCATGGGTTGGCATGTGGTTAAAGCCAATTATGGAAGCATTGAGGAGGTTGAGGTTGAAAGTAGGATTGTTTATTCTTTCCATCCCTTTAATGTTTCAGGGGGTGGTTTGTAGGCTGGAGAAGCTTAAGCTTGATTTTATGGGTTCTTATCTTGGAGGAATAACTATTGGCCAGCTCTAGTTTTACCTCCGAAGTATCTAAAACCTTAGCATTGAAGCCATGTTTGATGTTGGATAAGATCACTGCGTGAGGCATCAATGAATTTTCTGAGGCTTTAGATTGGTTTATGAGAGCTAGCCCTTTGGTGGTATTATTGCAGGTGAGGGATCTTCAGGAGAAGGGGAAGGGCCTGATGCAGAGGATTGCAGAGTACGAGGGCGCGTTCATGGAGTTTGAGTGGCTGGTAGAGGAGAAGGAGACGGAGATAGAGGAGCTGCAGAGGAGGTTGAAAGCCAGCCAGATAGCAGCGGACGTGCTCATCACTGAGAAGATCGAGCTCATGGCTCAGCTGCAGGCGGCTCACAAGACAGAAGAGGAGCGCAAGGTCCGAATCGAGGAGCTTGCTGGCATCAACGAGCAGCTCTTGCAGCTTGTCTGACTCCCAAGGACATGACGCCCACCCATCCATCTTCTTGTGCAGGCTTTAACCATAGTTAATGTGCCGTCCATGCCATGTGCATGTGCATCACTCCCCTCCCCTCTTCTTTACAAATATTAGGCCCTTCTTGTGGCCTCCCACCATATACCATTTCGATCCTCCTTGGGAAACATCATGTCACAACTCACACTAGCGCACCCTTTGTTCCTTCCATTTTCTCCAAATGCTCTTGATTCAAAAAGGCCTTGTTAGCCCCCCCCCCCCCCCAAACATTGTGCTGCTAATGTTCTCGAGGCTCTCTGAACCACAAGGCTCCGAGGAGGACTGCTCTGATGAGGTAGCTAGTATCTGACCTCACTTCCATACCATGGGGTCTCATTGTATGTGCCAATTAGAAGACAGCTTTTGGGTTTCACAAAGGTTGCAATGGGTCTAAGTTTTCATCAAAGTTCTCAACTCACGTTTGCACACAAAATGCAAAAAGTGGTCATTTTATCTTAGCCCTTCATATATTGGTCTCCTTAGTGTAGCGATTTCATTTGGGCCATCCATAAGGCCCCCTTAGGTGAAGCAATTTGTGCTGAGACTTGGATTGTTTCCTTGTCCTTGATTGCTATTGCAAATTTTGGAGAGATGACTAAAGTCTGCATGTTGTCAAGCCAATAAGAGTAATGAATTTCTATGCGATTTTGATTGGCTTTGATGTGGGGTTCCTTAATAAATTTCTATGCACTTTAACAGAGAAGAGTTCCTTCACAAAGGTAAAGGGCTTGAAGTGTATCCCTCAATGACCTGTGTGTGTGTGTGTGTGTGTGTGTGTGTGTGTGTGTGTGTGTGTGTGTGTGTGTGTGTACATACATACTAGCAATTGTTATGTACAAAGGTACAGAAGGCTAATTTAAAGTATGGTTCATCAAGTACCCTTGAAAATTTGTTGTTAATGAACAATATTTTCAAACTTTCTTTTGCAAAAGTAAAGAAGAGTGCCCACATTGCATTGAAGCATTACCATGTGTTGGTTGCTCTTTTCTCTTGTGTGTGTTAGTTGTGGGTTAGGAAACATGAAAAAAAGGTGTACACATAACTATAAAAAAGAAAAAGAGAAAAAAGTTGGATCACAAGTCATTGCCTATCAACTAACAGTACTTTGCCTCTTCAAGAATAGCCTAGCCCCCCCAACCTATTAAGAATAAAGTACCTACATCCATCCATTTGGAAATAACCCTTTGACCAAGGTAGTTTTTTGAACACATAATATGTTACCTTATAGCACTAACATTTCTCTAAATTTGTCAAACTCTTGAAAAAAAATCCTAATTTAAAGTTGTTTTTAAAAAGTCTGGCATTAGCATCTCTACCTTATAGATCATACATTTAGCAATTAGGTTGTAGAAAGCTTCAACATTTTCATACGCCTCAATTGATGCGATTTTTCTTCTTTAGACAATTTAGAGTTTTTCTTAATGAGATTGTTGTTGACAAACTCAAATACGCGTCCTGCATTCTTGAAATAGTTTGACAATGCACACCATCACCAAACACATCCCAAAACATTTTAAGAAACTTAGTTTGCAAGCCATCGAGTCATGGTGATTTGCATGTTTCCATTTTTCGTAATGGCAACTCAATTCATCCTTTGTGAAATGCATGTACAACAAAATGACTATTCCAAGAGGAGTTTTATCATGTAGAGCACTAAGCTACATGTGTATTAGAGTCCATTCCTCTTCAAATAATGCTTCACATGTGCTTATTAGAAGCCTTAACATTTGTGACTTGATCATCACCATCATCTTTAATTAGAATTATACTATCCTTCTTCTATGCATTGTTGAGGGCTCCTTAAAACATTAGGAGCTTCATGAGAACATCCTCACTATGCTTTCAATTGAACCCTAGCAACTTCAACTCTATATTTTTGGTGCTTTGAATGAGAAGAAGCAAAATCTAATGTTTGGGACAACAATTAAAGCAATTGAACACATTCGCTCACCACCTTGAAAATGATTAAAGACCTTTTCTCTTCAAAGTCTTAGTTCTCCTATAATCTTCAGTGTCAACTTGGTAAGCTTCAAGACAAACATGTTATGAATACTTTTCTGTAGATTCTTCTAATAGTATTCTATGTTTGTGCTATAGAGGAATACTCACATTTAATCTAAAGAAAGGGAGAGGGGGGAGCAAATCATGTTCTACTAATGTAGATAAGGAGTTAGTCCATACCCCATACTTTACCCTTGGCATTTTGCTACTTAGATTAAATGGTCTTGATTTGTTGCTCACCATTTTGTGTTGGCATGCTTATCATGCTATGTCTAGAATCAACATGGATTTGCAATCACTAAGGACATGCCAACAACTATACATACTAAAGTAGAAAAGTATCCCAAATATAGTTTCATTCTACTATCATGCCATGAGACCATTGATCATAGACTTTGCTAGTCATGTTCCATTCTCCTACATGGGTTGTATTACCCATATCTACCTTATTACTAAGCCGATGCAACTTTGCAAAATTGGGGTTCCTTTTGGGATTTCTTTTGAAAACATTCACAATATAGACTTGAATTCTTCTCCATCTGCCCCATGACTTGACACTCATTACACCCTACCCCTTGAATCCATGAATATGAAGTTTAACGAAGCACAATAGCACCCTTTCTCCCACATTTTCTTCAATAAAACATGAGTAATACTATAATCATAGGTTGCTTGTGTTAGTGAGGCTTGTCTTAATATTCTATAATGCTAGATTATTACATTTTTATCACCTTAGAACTTTGTAGAATACTTTTTTTCTTTGCTAGATTGTAGAAATACCTCGAAATTTGTAGAAATTCCTCAAGGAAGCCTCAACACATTCAATATTATTTAGATACCCTTATATTATTTTAGTCAAAAAATTTGAACATTTTTCTACTTCATTTCTTCCATTTTAAGATGTTTCCTTGAACAAAAAAATTTGCCACAAATGAGCTTACAAATGGTTATATCTATGTCCATAACCATGCGATGTTTCATCTCTTCATTGCATGATACCTTTAAAAATTAGGGTCTTATCATACCATGTAAATGGATGTAACCATCCTAATAAAAGCTGGCAAGATATGTGGTAGTGAAAAGCTCATCAACATCATGAGGTTATATTGGGAATCTTGGCAAAATTTGAGGGGCATCTCGAGAATTTCGGCCCAAACAAAGGGATACCTTGGGAATTTTGACCAAATAGGAAGTGATATTTTGGTCATTTATTAGGTTTGAGAGACATTTTGGGAATTTCCACATAATATAGGGGCATTTTGGTACTCTCCTTATTTTCTTTTTGGCACAAAATCCCCTTGTATTCCAAGACATCATAGTAAACCTCATTATGGCCTTGTTCATTTCACACATCATAAATATCATTATCCTCCGCACCATTCTCATTAAGTACTACATCAATGTTCTTTCCAACAAACTTTACTCATGTTCTTCAATGTGATATTCTCATTTCCTTTTTCCTATACCTTCTTACCAAAGCTAATAAAGTATTGACTTGATATATGTTTGGGTTATTCATTTTGTTAGCTATATTTCCATGATAAATGTTGCCTTTCCTACTAGATTGTAATGGACTATTTTGATACTTACTAATTATTTTTGACAAGTGTCTTTGTGGACTCTCTTTTCTTCCCCTTCATTGAACAAAAGTCTTGCATAGGCACTCTTTTGCAAACTACTTTATTTGGTCACACACACACACACACACACACACACGCACGCATGCGCGCGCGCGCACACACACACACACGTGTTTGAGAGTGTAGATAAATTATATTCTTTAACAACCTTCAGCTCATTTGCACCAAAATTTCTAGTGCTTTTGAGAGTCTCATTGGCATGATCTTGTAGTATACAAGATTATTTATTTGTATATAGGTTTAACTAACTAATAACCATAACAAAACATCATAATATGTATCAATCATGATGCCTATCACTCATGCTAGGGTTTATGTCAATCACCTTAGTGGATCCTCCACATGTATTGATATTGAATTCTCAATAGTTCCCCTCATACAATCCTCTCAACTTTTGAACGTTTATAACACCCAAATCTTCTATAAAAAGGTCAATTTCATATCTTATGTTGGTAGTCTATCACATGAAAATTTGCTCATTTTCTAATGTTGGGTATTGTCTATTATTCCCATATAGTGCCAATGTCTTGAGTTCCTTCAAGAGAACCACCACATACATCTAATATCATGTATTGTAGACATCATGAGATCCTACAAGAGAGGCATCATATGATAGATGCTTGCAATCCTTGTTGACTAGGTATGTGGTAGATTGTATGTGTGAACATCATGAGCTCATGTAAGGTGACCACACAATATATTTATTCCTATGTAATGTCAACATCATGAGCTCCTACAAGCCAAGTAGTACCCATGCTTGCAATCCTTGTCCATTATGCTACAAACAATCTAGGCATATGGCAGATCATACACAAGAAAACTCCTAAAACTACATGTATATATTGTGGGTTTCATGATTCCCAGTCACATGTAGATTGTTTACATCATAAAGTGAAATTGATTTGGCAACCTATAAAGTTAGGGCTACAAAATCTTGTATTGTGATACTAATGTTCTTCTTTTTTGTTACCAATGTGGCCTAATACATCTAGCTTAAATATACGGCAGATAATGTGAATACAACATCAATTTTTTCTTTGCGTCTTTGAAAGTGATTTTAAAAGAGGAAAACAATGCTTGTTTGAGGCATAATGAGACTTGATTTCATTTTGATGGTATGGTAGGAGTTCTTTAGTATTATAGGCAACAAAGTATGTTGTAATACTTGGGTTTTTGAGGGTATAGTAGTTCTTTGTTACTAAATGTGACATCTAAACAAGTAGGAGTTCTTTATTCTCTATATGGAAAAAACTAGGTAGTAATACCATCAAAATGAAAATTGGTTCCATTTTAATGGTTTTTTAGGATTATTAATGTAGGTGACATCCAAGCAAACACGAGTTCTTTATTACTAGAGGTGACAAAGTAGGTAGCAATACTTTGTAAAGAAAGAGAAAGTACATATGGTTATGCAATTGTATAGCTCTAAAATATTGAGTTATGTACAAATTTCTCCTTTGGGCATTTCAAATAACTCTTGTGACAAAAAATTATTGTAACAAATCCCTTAGGGTGTGCACTAAATTCTATAATAGAGATTCCACTTTAGATGTTTTTCCAACCATTCAAGTGATCGATAAAATTGAAGAAATGTTTGTTTGAAGATAACATTATAATGAAGCTTGCTTCCACCTTGATAATATAGAATAAAACATCTAAACAAGTAGGGAGATTTTGTTGTTTACCTAGCTAAGGAAGTAGGTAGCATAATTGGAAAGAAAGAGAAAGTGGATAGGTGAGATTAGACATTTTTAAATAGCTCTAAAATATCAAGTTATATAAAAGTTCTCTTTTGGGCATTTCAAATAGCGCACATGAACACCATGTAGTAAAGGGACTTTGGGCCATGTAAGAATGTTTGTGACAAAAATCTTGCTTTTTCTTCCTCCAACAATTTGGAAGTGGTTATAAACTTTGACAAAATAACTAGCAATGCTTAAAGAGAAAGATAATTTTGCATTTCAAATGACTTTCATGACCTATCATTATGGATCCACTTAACGAAGTCCCTCAATTTTTGGGATCTATGGTGGACTTTCTAGTAGGGTCTTAAAACTAATTTTTAATTTGAAAGGTTTTGAATTTAATGAAAGTTGTCAAGTATTGGATAAATGCATTGATATTCACATACATGGATGACCATCACATGAACTTGAGTTCACTCTCATTGGATGACTAATGGCTTTCTTCTTCTCATATATATTGTTTGAAATTTGTTGTTATATAATTGTCTTATACTTCACTATATTTAACAATGTATCCTCTTCTTATCTAAGCAGCAAGATAGCTAAAATCTCCTCTACCAAATATGTAACCTTAAAGCCAAGTGATACCAATGGCTCTCTTCTAACAATGTATCCTCTCGTCTACGTAGAATACCCAAAATTTGCACTTCCAAATACGCAATGTTTAATCCAAGTGACACTGATTGCTTTCTTTCATGTATAGACCACATGTGTTCTTATATAGACCCTTAATATGCACACATTGGTACTATGTTTCTTTGATGGGCTATATTCTAGGTTTCAAACATAGTAATAAATTCTAAATGATATGTGTGCAGATTTGGCAATTCTATGCTATTGTTGAAGGGAGTGAGCCTTAAAGTGGAAGTAAGGAGCAAAAGCAAGAGATATGGTGGAAGGAGTAAGAGCAAGGGAGGGAGAGACACAAGATGTGGGAACTCCAAGAGTCACAATGTGTGATTGGTCTTCCTCTTATTCAAATGTCACTAAAAGAATAAAGAATAAAGTGACATTGATGGGTGCTTGCCACTTGAGATAATTAATACCAAGTGCGGGTACTATCAATGTAACTAATACATGGGTGGCTAGATACATGCATCTTTATTTCCAACAATCTCCCACTTAAAGGTGAATGTGTCCCTAGTGAGGAGAGAACAAGAAAAAAGTGACAAAGTACAACATCAACATCCTATGGAAGGCAAAATGCTCAAATGACACACTTTTAGTGAGCAAATCTATAGGATTTTGGTTAATTTAGATCTTGACGAGATCAATGGACTTGTCCTCAATGATCTCTCTAGTAAAGTGGTGATGCACCTCAATGTGCTTTGTGCATGGAATACCACATTCTTGGCCAACTGAATAGTGCTTATAGAATCTGAATGCAGTGTAGGTATCTCATCAGTAATGCCAATGTTTGCCACTAGATGGCCTAACTAGAGAGCCTCCTTGCAAGTCCTAGTGACTGCAACATACTTTGCCTTTGTAGTAGATAGGGCTGTGCGTTTTTGCACCTTGGACATCCAAGAAACAATACATCCAGCAAAGGTGAAGACATAGCCAAAGGTGGATTTCCTAGTGCCTACATGTCTTGCTTAATCAAAGTTAGTGTACCCCATGACTCCTATACTCCTATATCTTGGATACCATAATAGATGCACATAGCAGCTATGCCCTTTATGTACCTCATGATACCCTTGACGACATCCCAATGCCGTCTACTAGGTGTAGCCATATAGCGTGCCACAACTTCCACTGCAAATGCAGGCGAGTGGCTATCATGGCATACATCAAACTGCCCATTGTGGATGCATAAGGAATCTTGACCATCTCAGTCTTTTTCTCATTAGATTGTGAACAATCAACCTAACTAACCTTCACATGAGAAGGTAAAGGGCAGCCAATAGGCTTAACATCCCCTGTAGATGAGACCGCTCAAGGACCTTTTGGATGCACTCCTTTTGTGATAAGTAAAGGAGTTCCTTAGAGCGATTGCACATAATGTGCATCCCAAGAATATGTGAGGCATGTCCCATGTCCTTCATCTCAAAGCTATTCTTGAGCTGACCTTTCAAAGCATCCAACTCATCATGAGCACTCCTAGCAATTAGAATATCATCCACATAGAGGATCGATCAAAATCATAAGGCTGCCATCACGAGTCTTCTTTGTGTATAAACACGAATCCATACACTATGGGAGTATCCTTGTGAATGCATAAAAGCATTAAACTTGTGGTACCATTCCCTAGGTGCCTTCTTAAGGCCATAAAGTCTCTTTCTCAATCTGCACACTAGATGGTCCCTGCTAGGTTATGCAAAGTCCTTAGGTTGCTCTATCTTAATCTCAACATGCAAGTCCCCACATGAAGAAAAGTCGTCTTGACATCCATTTGATAAAGATCTAAGTCAAGCTGAGAAACCAAAGCTAGTACCAAGCGTAGGGTAGCCATATTCACAATAGGAGAATCCAACTGATTTGGCCTTGTATGCTGGCTTGGGGCATCCAAGGGTACATTTTAACTTGTAGATCCACTTGCATGGAAAAGCATACTTTTTACTAAGAAAAGGAACCAAATCCCACGTATGATTTTTTCGCAGTGAGTCATACTCTGATTGCATGGCCCTCTCCCCCAAGAGTGACTATCACCTCTACATATGGCCTCATCATAAGTAAGAGTCTCACCATCATTTGTCACCATAACATAATCCAGAGACTTAAACCGCGCAGGATGTCGTTTATCTCTAGTAGAACGCCTCAAAACAAGTCGTGGGGCTTGTACATCCTTTGAAGCATCAGGAAGTTGGGCCACTAGAGCATCAGTTATTGCTGCTACAAGTTGTCTAGCTAGTTGTACAGTAGTAGGAGGCTCCTTTTAAAATATCACCTTGTATATCTCAACGACAGGCTTAAGTCACTTATGCATTTTCTCCTCATGGAAAACAACATCATGGTTACAAATAACCTTCTGAGCCTATGGATCCTATAGGCGATAGCTCATCTCACATGCATCTCCATAACCAAGAAAGATGCATTTCCTAGACTTAGGATCTAGCTTATTGCACTTGTCTTGGAGAACATGGCAGAAAGCCTCATAACTAGAGATATGCAAATGAGCATATGAGGGAGGTTTTCCAAACCATACCTCCTCTGCAACCTAATAGTCAAGAGCAGTACCATGGGGACCGATTTATCAAGTGTACGATAGTAGTAACTACCTCGGTTCAAAAATGTTGTGGTAAGCCTACCTGGCTAAGCATAGTGCAGACTTGCTCCTGAATTGTCCTATTCATATACTCAGCCATACCATTCTAGGGTGGGGTGTGTTAGGTGGTTAATTGATGCTTAAGACCCCTTTCATTACAAAATTTCTCAAAGGCTTTAGAGACATAATCGCCCCCATTATCTGACCTTAGGTATTTCACCTAGAATGGTTCTCATCCAAAGCAAGCCAATGTTGAAGTGTAGCCAGGACTTTTTGATTTTTGCTCAATAGGATATACCCAAACCTTGTTTGTATAGTCATCAATCAAGGTAACAAAATACTTCACACCACCTAACAACTTGTAGGGCAGAAGACCACATACATCCGAATAAACAAGAGCCAAAGGCTCACCTATGCATGTCATACCATACCTTTTATGCATAGTACGTGTTTGTTAGCCATATAAACAATGATCACAAGACTCAAAGCACTTATAGTCAAGGGGCGGAAGATATTGCAAACGGGTGAGAATTTTCATTCCTTTCAAGGACCTATGTCCAAGGCGATGATGCCAAAGAGATACATGTAGAACTACATCCACTGCCAAAACATGGTCAATGAACCCATATACAAGCAAGGGGTAGAGAGTATTGGACTTAGCACCATGTGCAATGACAAGATTCCCACGGGTAATCTTCCATGAG
Source organism: Lygodium microphyllum (assembly GCF_053477565.2). Taxonomy (NCBI): domain Eukaryota; kingdom Viridiplantae; phylum Streptophyta; class Polypodiopsida; order Schizaeales; family Lygodiaceae; genus Lygodium; species Lygodium microphyllum. The sequence goes on from NC_141145.1 coordinate 119,002,632, forward strand.
GAATCACCAAAATAAATTGCATAACCTGCATCATCCAAAGTGCCGATAGAGATAAGACTCTTCACAAGAGCCGAGACATGACATACATCATGGAGTAGATGTGCAACCTGAACCAATACCAACTATCTCTAGTGCTAGGTCATTACCCAAATAGACAGATCCAACCAAACTATGGTAGGAGTGGAACCGCTCTCTATGAGGGGTCACATGAAAGAAAGACCTTGAATCTATCAACCAATATTGAGTATACCTTGTCAAAGCATCAGCTAGCTGTAAAGTATCAAGAGAAGAAGTTCAACTGTGAAGTATCAAGAGAAGAATTTGCAAGTATGAAATCATTATTTGAATCAGTCAGCACAACATTTATCTCTTCAATCTTAATGCTACAATGATCATCATTTTGTCATGTACTCTACCCTTGCCCTTTTCCTTACACTTGTCCTCATGCATTTTATGGCACTATGGCCGAATGTCTTGCTTTCACATAGTAATGGCAAGTTAATAAGGACTTGCAACCATGGGACTTGTTGCGAGACTATCCATGTGACTGAGAATAAGACTGTTAAGGGTCTCTCCCATGGTGGTCATTACCACTATCGTGTCACTATGTGGACATAGTGTGAAAAACTCTAGAGTGCATCATCATCCGAATTTCTTATTGATCTAGAGAGTCAATGTCATTCGAGTCATTAGTGCTAGTGTTAGTGGCATGGATGGTTCAAAAATACTATATTTTTGGACAATTTTAGCCTATTTTTTATATTATTTATTGTAAATATCCTAAAAAGCTAAGGAAACTTCTAGAATAGGGTGGCATGCAAAAAGCAAGTTACTTTTTCAACCAGTTTTGGATTTTTCATGAAAAAGAAAGATGGGCAAAATCACGTGTATCGTGATTGTAGTGTTAGATAGGCAACAAATAACACTTTGAACTAGAGGAAGAAGGAGTGATCTGGGAGAGATTTGATCAAGTGTCCTAGAGATTTTTCCCCCTTTTCGGAGCCAACGGAGCCATGAGATTTGGGTTCCAAGTAGCAGAGAGAAAGCTGTTGTTGGATACACGTTTTTGGTCTATGAGGGAGCTCTAGGAGATCTACTGCTTGGAGATTGCTTTTGAGTAGTGTTAGATAAGGGATTCTAGGTTCTATCGATACATATTGATTCAATTCATTGTGCTTTGTCTTTATCGTGTTTACCTCTTGTCTATTCTTTTTCTTCTCTTCCATCTCCTATCTCTACTTTCTTCTATCTTGGATCCCCGGTGGATACGACCTTTTGACAAAAACCTTGCCGACATTGGTGAACTTGATGTGAAAGGTCGTCAAAAGGAAAGACAAGATGGGAAAACCTTCGAACACAATTTCCATTGATGTTTTGCAGCAGCTAGTGCAGAATATGAATATGCTTATGCACGCACAACAACAACAGGTGATGTAGGCTTCTGCTCAAACAGAAACTGTTGTGATGAATGCTCTGCAAGCAGTTGAGTGTGAGATGAAGTTGTTCGATGTGGCAGGAATATATCTGCATATGTACATACCTATACTCAAAAGATTGAATTCTTTGGAGTGGCTCAACTTGCATGGAGCTAGTATTTTGTTCGGATCATTGTACATAAGCTGAAAGAGTGAAATACTGAATTGTACATGCAGGATGTTGATTGGGTAGCTTTCAAGAAGACACTCATGGAAGAATTTTACATTGAAGACACTAGTTTGATTACACGCAATACTTTTCAGGAGTGGGTTTTACAACCCAATAAGGGTCTTGTGGCTATAGAATTATTAAGAGAATTTGAAAGTCGATTTGATTAGTTAGATCTTGCAGAACAGCAAGCTCTTGCAAGTCAGAAAATTGAATTGTTTCTACAAGCAGCAAATCTTGAGCTTCAAGAGAAGCTTGATGATTTGCTAGAGGATTAGAATACAGAGACAGGTATTAAAACAGAGTGGAGACATGTCAAGGAAGCTAATACTGCACTTGTGAAAAAGGATAGAAGAAGAGAAAGATTGCATGTCTCTAGCTTGCCCACTGTTATGGGCAAAACAATTGATGTATATAGTAAGCCATCCACTTTTGTGGCTAACCCTATGGTTGTATCTGCTATTGTTCCCACTGTTAGGAAAGATATATTAGATGAATTGGTTAAAGGCATGTGGGAACATCAATTGAAGGTCGCAAAATTGGATGAAAAAGGACAAGAGAAAAGGGGATGGGCAGTAAAGATAATGCATGGATATCTAAGAGAGTGACAAGAAGAAGTGTGGATTTGCCTAAAGCTACTAATCAACCACCTCCCGAGCATGTTATGGAAGAGGTCAGTCAGGAACAAAAACAAGATAGCAAACAAGAGGAAAAAAAGAGGGCAAACATCTGGGATATAAGCTACAGTCTGATATTGAGACAACCATGGATACCTTGGACGATCCTATAGTGGAAGAGCCAGCCATTGCATCTATAGATTTTCTTAATGCATCTGAAGATGTTTGTGAAGATCATGTTTTACTTGATGTAGGGACTTAAACAGAGATTAGTGACTTGTTAGATGCATATGATTTGGAGGATAAGTTATCGTTTTTGAGATAGTTCGTGAGCTTGAGGATATGTCTTTAAAGGATGTTAGATGTAATGCACCATAGTTGGAAAACGTTTTGGATGCTTTATCAGAGACCTTGATAAGCAACTCTAAGATGCTTCCAGATATGGATTGCTTCACTATTTTTGGTGATGTTGAGAATGTGTTGGATGCAAGTGAGGCTCAGTTTATATTTGATGTGGTACATAATTGTCAATATAAGCGGATTTCCATGCGCTAGACTTTGAAAAAGCAGGTATGTTGCTATGTATTTGTTGATGGGTCCATTGATAGCATGCATATGGAGATTCAACATCCTCTAGTGTATGATGCGCACTCAAGGCCTTATGACCCTAGAGAGGGTACTAGGTATGGCTCAAGAGTTATGCAAATGCTGAGTATTTTGATCTATGATCTAAGGGGGTGCTTTCTTATATGCATGATAAGCGACAAGTTGATACTATGGGTGTTTGATCCAGGTGGTGCATTGGTGGCACATACCGGAGGATGTGTAGGTTCAGAGGGGGTGGATGTCGTGCCACTACACAGACACAATGTGAAAAAATCTGGAGTGCATCATCATCTGACTTTCTTATTGATCTAGAGAGTCAAAATCATCTGAGTCAATAGTGCTAGTGTCGGTGGCGTGGATGGTTCAAAAATACTAGATTTTTGAAAAATTTTAGCATATTTTTTAATATTTTGGATACTAATTATTGTAAATATCCTAAAAATCTAGGGAAACTTCTAGAATAGGGTGGCATGCAAAAAGCAAGTTGCTTTTTTAGTCAGTTTTGGATTTTTCATGAAAAAGAAAGATGGGCGAAATCATGCGCATTGCGATCGCAGTGGACATGCAACAAACAACACTTTGAACTAGAGCAAGAAGAAGGAGTGATCTGGGAGAGAAAGAAGAAGGAGTGTCCTTATTCTAGGTTTTACCCCCTTTTTGGAGCCAACAGAGCCATCAGATTTGGGTTCCGAGAGCAACAGAGAGGAAGTTATTGTTGGATATATGTCTTTGGTCTACAAGGGAGCTCCAAGAGATCTAATGCTTGGAGATTGCTGTTGAGTAGTGCCAGACAAGGGATTCTAGGTTCTATCAATACATATTGATTCGATTCATTGTGCTTTGTCTTTATTGTGTTTACCTCTTGTCTATTCTTTTTCTTCTCTTCCATGTCCTATCTCTACTTCCATCTATCTCCGATTCCCGATGGATATGACCTTTCGATAAAAACCCCTCCTATATCACTCCTATCATTATTGCCTCTAATTTTCAAAGCATTCAAGAGTGCACCCTCTACATCCTGTAACTTTAGCCCATCAATAGGCATGTTTACATACATAGTAGTACAAAATGTATGCCATGATTAATGCAGTGTAACCAAGAGGAACAAAGGGAGAAGATTACCCTTGAATTTAATCCCCTGTGAAGACAAGTGGCTAAGAATGGAATGAAATTCATTTAAGTGGGATGACATGGAAGTGCCCTCCTTAATGCGAAGATCACATGACTTACTTCAATTCCAACACATCTAAGAATTGGGGTTCTGCTTATCATAGACATTGTGAATCTTATCTCATAAGTCCCATGTGGACTGTCCATAAGAGACAACATTATAAAAAACCTACTTAAAGAGAGACCATATGATTGTGGACTTATCCAATTTAGCACAATCTTCTGCATCAATATGTTCAGTCTCATGTTTCAAAGGCTTAATTTGCATTTTTTACACTAAAACTTGCTAGATTTGGACCTTTAGGTGTAGTTGGTGCCATCCAACTTGTCAATATTAAAGGTAGCACTATCATTGGAATCATGAACCATACTGAGACCAAGAAAATGCACAAAAGGAAAAAATAGAATATTATAATAACCTACAAATTAGCCCCAAAACGTCTATCAGATCAAGCTGAAAACAAGGCGTACTAACCAGATAATGAGTTCTCCACAAAATCAATGCAAAGAACTATTGAATGAAGTGACTACTTGCATAAATAGTGCAGCAAACTACAATTATAGCATGTTGAAAAATGAAGTACACTAGTAAGAAATCAATGCCAAAGAGGAGCAATCATTGATACAAGACAAACTGCAATTGCCAAGGAATAGCTTTAACTAGCAGTGAGTGAATATGTGACGGGCACCGAGAACTGTCAAAGGATCAATGCGTCAGACACTGAGATACATCCCGTAGGCATAACCATCATGCATAAAGTATGTGTCCCAGGTAACAAAAGAGACTAACCAAAGGCACATGGACTAAGTAATGCAACAGAAGCTCAATACATAGCGAACCATGATGCATATATCACTGATGACAACATCATGATAGAGATAGGTGCCAACCCAAAAGTAATGTTAGATCATCCCACTAAGCATCAACTGCGTAGATAAAACATGATGAGATCATGACATATCACCAATTCCTACAGTCTCATTGTAAGATCCTCAACCTTAATTGCGTAACCAAATGCTCAATGTGGCATCCAAGTGTCAAGTAGCGGCTCCCACTAAAACATGAGTCGAATGCCATACGAGCAAACAAAGCTCAAAACATCATGGGGAAGGCATCCATACATCCAAGATCCAAGTATCATATCTTTGGGATTATCTGACCCAAGTAACTTGCAAAGCTCTTAATGTAGCATCAAATGACCTTACATAATATTGAATGACAACCAATGTCAAGAGTCAAAGCTCCAATCTCAGCTCAAGAGCATGTAAAGAGCATAACCAAGCATGCAATATCATTGGTATATCCCAATGTAGCATCCAATAGCAATAGGCATACAAGATCCCTGATAAAATAACATTCAATCTTGTTTATTTCAACAGTAAAAACCTTTGTAAAACTGAGCAAATGAGTACTCAAATCAGTCCCATATTATTCCAATACATTAGCATAGCATCCCCACATGATTTGTCATCAAATAGACATGAATAGGCATCATATGACCATCACCAATGAGCATGAAGCATGAAGATAGGGGGATTCCTTATTTCTCACAACCTTTGGACTATTATTCATAGTCAATGGAGCTGATGCATGAACTCAACCTTAATGCCATGTGTTGAAGCAATGCCAAGACTTAATATTGAGCATCTAGGTGAGGTTTTAAGTGCTCAGTGAGTTGCCAATGAGGAGGGGATGTTGGAGAAGTGATGCTATTCCACAGTTACTAGCCTGAAAACAAGGCACAAATTGGTGTGATGCTATTCCATAGTTACTAGCCTGAAAACAAGGCACAAATTGGTGTGATGTTTCTCCTCCCTTTGTTGCTCACAATAGGGCTCAAAACAATGATCAAGGACCTATAATAAGGTCCTAGATTAGGCCTCAAGAGGTCCTAAGGAGTGCTAAAGCTATAGATGATCAATAGAAATCTCAAGTGGTGAGGCTTTGGCTACCAATGAAATGTATGAACTATAGGTACTCTCCACAAGCTGAAGCAAGGTCGAGTTGAGCTTCTCAATGCTGGTGCAATGGCTTTGATAGTAGTTGAAGGGAGTGATCCTTGAAGTGGAAGCACAGAGGAAAAGCAAGAGCTATGGTGGAAGGAACAAGAGCAAAGAGGGAGAGAGAGAGAGAGAGAGAGAGAGAGAGAGAGAGAGAGAGAGAGAGAGAGAGAGAGAGAGAGAGAGAGAGAGAGAGAGAGAGAGAGAGAGAGAGAGAGAGAGAGAGAGAGAGAGAGAGAGAGAGAGAGAGATTGTGGGAGATCCAACAGTCACATTGTGATTGGCCTTCCCTTTATTCAAATGTCACTGAAAGAATAAAATGATAGTGATGGGCACCCACCACTTGCAACAGTGTACATGTGTGTGGATAACTAATACACAGGGTGGGTACTATTAGTGTAACTAATACATGGGCAACTAGGCATAGGCACCTTTACCCCCAAATATCTAGAAGTGAGCTCAAGTAATTGAAGATTTCTTATGATCGTATAAAATAACATATTTGGAGAAGGTTGAAAGGTTTTTTTCAATACACTAATTATGCTCTATGGAGCACTTATATACAATTAAGAAATCCAACTATGATGTTCTTTGCAAAACTTCAATGGTACTTGGGGGCTAATTGTTTAAACCTTAAGGGGAAGAATGAATTATAAGTGGTTGATTTTTTCTTGTCTTAGACATGCTTTTAAACAATCTAGCATACTAATGCAAATTTTTGTGTCATTTTTTGTAACATTGAAAAGGCCCTTGAGACAATATTTTAGAGAAATTTACTCTAATAGATTATTATTTCATATGAGAATGTTGTAGAGGATGCCCATATTTAGTGCTCATATTACCAAAAGCCAAAAATAGTATGCCACATTATCGCAAGTTGACCCAAGGCTTTATATAAACATCATTGCATGCAATGTATGAGATTGATGCACAATTGTAGCCATTATAATTTCTTTTATAGCTTGTAAAGTAAAATAAAACACTTTTGGAGTTTTTGCATGGGAGATAGCATTATGTTAAGGATATTACAGATGTACATGAGCAAGACTTTGTTGCTAGGTGGATAAGTTTAGACAATGACATAGATGCAATATTACATAACAATCTTGATTGTTATGTCAAAGTTATGCCTTGGAAAGATGGTGAGATAATGTGTAAAATTTTGGATGTTCTTAATGGATTTAATGAAGACAACCCCTATATAGATGTAGACTTATGGCATCTTTGACTTACACATGCTTTAGAAAGAATACTAGAAGAGATCATTGTAACCCAAAGTTCAATAATTGGTTTATCATGACTTAAAGGACTTTAAAATGTATGGTACTTGTGTGAATTATGTACCACTTTCACATTCTAAATGGTAGCAATAATTATTAATCTAATCATCCACTTGGGATCAAATATTGATGGTAATGAGACTTGTATGAGCTAAAAGAGACTATTATAGACACTTATAGGCCACTCTAGAGGACTTAGCCTTATCCTTGAGATACTTGAGGCATCCCAAGATCTTCTCTTGACATGTGACGTGTATTCTATCAACATCTGTATTCTTGGAATGTTTTTTGATAGAATGTTCTTGCACTTCCAAATTTTGTAATCATAATGAAACTTCCTATGACCCATACCTTTTTATATTCTTTATTCACATTTCCTTAGTCACCAAATAGCTTGGTACATGATAATCGATCTATGGGGTTTCACCTTATCTCATCTTGATATTCTTCCATAGGGATCTAGATTCATGGTACTCTCACATAAGATTGTTTGAGTGACTCCTCACTCCTACCAAACAGATATGTAGGGGAACTCTAAAAAGATTTACTCAACTATTTTTGGTTGGGAGGTTTAACATTAAGACCCTCCACAAGAGAAGGTTCAACCTTAACAAGAAAGTGACACTCAAGCTCCTCTTTATATTTTCTTTATGAACTTTCTATTTTTGGTGCAATGTTAGGCAAATAAAGCAAAACAAGTAGTAATGGATGATCAAGGTGAAGCTAACAACTCTACTATTTGAGGAATGAACAACAAAAATAACAAATAGCATGTATAAAACCCTAAATGAAGAAGAATAGTGTGTACAAGCTCAAGGGAAAACCCCCTCAAAAAGGGAAAAGAATTTGGGGTGGTCCTAATTGTATTTGCACACAACATTGCTATCATACTACATGCTACAAAATACCCCCCCCCCCCCCTCCCCCCCCAAGAGTGATGTGGCTGAGCAAATATATAGATATCATGGATCAATTTAGGAAGGGAAATGAATTCAGAGATATTTGGAAAGTATAAAACTTCAAATGTGAGAGAGCCTTTATGCATAGATATGCCAAGTTGTCTTGCATGGACACATAGAACATCATTTGCTAAGAGTCACTCTCATAGACAATGATATTGTACTTTGATGTATTTTATGAAAGCATGGAGATTGAAACTTTCCTAGTTTCTAAAGCACTCCAACCAGCAATATAGTACTGCAATGTAGATATTGGTAGGAGATAACTAATCAACACCCAAGGCACCAACAAGCCATCCAAGCCACACAAAATTTTTACTTTGAAGTTTTACTATACTAAGTTTCACAAGAGAAACTTGTTGTAGTTTGCTTCTTTTCAATCAACCAAGATACATGAAGCACCAAGGCTAATGGACACCTCGATGTTGTAGCAACTTGCTTGGTCATGATCATAACAAGCATGCAAATATAGATCCATACCACTTGGCTAGAACAAAGCATATTCATGTGTGTCCCTTTTCCATACACAAATATGCCACCTTGTCTAGGATGTCATTATGCTTTGTAATTACATTTTTTGGTTGGGTGTAAACCCAATCTACAAATTTTCACACCTTTGAACCAACTATATCAATTATTTCTGTAGAATGTTCGGCTTGTTGGAATTAGTATTGCCCTAGGATAAGATTTTTCTCTTAATGCGACCTCTCCCATCTTTTTTTGGTAAGCCCAACCTGTCCATCAACCACCCTTGAATCTTTATTGGATGCACTAACTGTCACATTGTCAACCCTAAAAAATGATCTCGCCATCACCAATAGGATGTCCAATAGACATTGTTCCATCCCTAAGAAAACTTCTTTAACCAAGAAAACATAGTAGGTAACCCTTTGCAAAGATGTGAACACCATCTTGAATCTTTGCTACTTGTTTTCCACACCCAATTGTTACCTTTTCACTGTCATCACCTCTTGCTTTGATTCATGTAATGTGACCTAGTAGAAATATGTTTTCAAAATATATGCCATGCTCAACCATTCATGATTTGAGAAGTGATGCAACGTTGAATCCATGCTATGCAATCAAACAAGTGATATTCCACACGAAGAAAAATGGATGCATTGGAAAATACTGCCTAGCCTATCTATACATGTGTGTGCATCATGCAACATGCAAACACAATTCCTTGATTATTAAAGATCCTTATCTTCATCTCTCAATGCTCAACAAGAAAATATTGTACTCTGCTCCTCCCACCCAAAAATTCTCACAACTATTCTAAAAAAGAATATGGTCCTCATGATTTCGACCAAAAAAACAAACCATCTCACAACTGATGGCATCCTTCACGACCCTAAAACTCACCCAACCACCTTTTCCACCAACTAGAGGTTCCTAACTCGGTGATGAAAATTTCCAAATCTCATGCATGCAAGAAATAGTGCACGCTCAATGAAGGTGCTCTCTCAGGTGTGCATGCAACTAAGATTTACTGCATATAGCTGCAGTGGGCCTCATGCTGTGCTAGTGCTCAACAATGGTGCAAAAAGTGCATCAATGGAATTAATCGAAAAGATCAGGAGATGACCCCTGAATGTAGCGTATCCAACAAGTGCAATGTGAAGTGCTTGTGAACCCACAATCCATGTGATGCATAAGAGTCTCAATAAGAAATAATATGTGTTCTCTATGATGTGTTCATGCGTAAGAGTCTCAATAACAAAAACAAATCCTAAGCTAGACAAGTACACGGAATCCAACTACTAAATGACTAAACAAATAACCACTCAAACAACAAAGCTAGCAAAAAGACAACGTATCTACATTTTTTCTAGGGGTTTTTAGTTTTTAAAAAAACACTTGAAAACACATGAAATAATCATAGCTGCATTGTGTCGGGTATATAGTCCTTCTAAACATGATGTGCAAACTTATATTTCTTAGAAATACAATTTGATACATAAACAATTCCATACCTTGATATTTTTTCTTCTCCTTGGTCTATAGCTTTTGACACTTTAATAATTTGTCCTTCATGTTTTCGATACAAGCAAAAAAGGTACTTTCTTTTTCCCATAATCTTCATTATTTGGAAAACAACTTTGTGTATAATCATGCTTAGGCTTTGAAACATTGATAAAAGAGATCCTTGTCTTTCCCTTTTGATAATCAAAAGAGCAAATTCTTGATCAATTGTATGCATGAAAAAATGATTTGTTCTACATTGTGCTTCTTGCAATCACATTGAATTGAACCCACCAAGAGAATGTATCCTTTCAATTTCCTTCATCATGAGTTGAAGGAGATGCAAAATGTGATAAGGGTCTACAAAGAATTTAGAGTATTGGTAATTATGATGCCATAGTCCTAATGATCCTCATGTTTTTTGAAGAGTGCAACTAACATGTCACTCTTCATTAAAAACCTTAGATCCATGTGCTTATGTAAGTCTCATATGCATCCATATGAGGCAAAAATCCTTCGCTTATAATACTACATGAATTTTTTTTATCTTTAGTGGGAAGAGTATATCTGACCACAATTTTGAAGGTGTGCTTTGCCACTACTAGGATTTTCCTCATCCTCATCGTGCCTTCATATGTGGCATCCACAAGTGATTCATCCCACTTCTTAATACCTGTAATAACTTTCCACAACCTTTTTATGACCACTGTTACCCCATCTACGTTGAAAGACAAAGAAAATCAAAGGAGAGATAACTTGCACATAAAAAGAAGTACATGGACAGGAGAACCTAGATACAAAATTGGAGCACATATATCATTCATTGAATCTAGAGCCTAATTTTGGTCAATTTAAATTGGCTATTTTTTGAAAAAAATTGAGTTTTGTAGCTACAATTGTGGTAAAAATCCATTTTAAATTTGAGTGCCTAGATTTGTTCCATACAAACTATAAAATACTATAGGCAAATGTTGCAAAGGCCTATGCACTACTGAAATGAAATGAAACAAAAGGATAAAGTGAAACAATTGAAACCTAAGCACTCTTGAATGTGAATTTAAAAGAAAAATATTGAAACTTTAATGTTCTATGTGCTCTAGCACTTGCATTGTAGCACACCCTATTTTTCCACAATGGTAAGGATACTAAGCACTCTAATGGGTGAATAGAGCTTCATGAAAATTGTAGCATGAACCAAAATTTTAAGGCACTCAAGCTCAACAAAATGGGCTCAATAGACTGCATATTTTGCCAAGTAGTTCCATTCTCACAGACTAACTAACCTCCCACCTAGCTTAGTCAACATCTAAGCTCTCTAGTGCCACTTCTCCAACTCCATTCCTATCCCAAGAATGTAAGCTACATCAGGAAGAAAGTTACCAAGCTATCCAAGTCCTCTCAATGCAACTCTTGCAATTGTGCTCTAAAAAGTTATTCATGGATGCTCCAATTGTCACTTGTCCATGGGCACATGCTATGGCTCCTCTTGGTTCATCTCATTTGATCCATTACTTGAATTTTTTTCCTCCAATGCATGTGAGGAGTAAGGAAAGAAGAAGAAGAAGAAGAAGAAGAAGAAGAAGAAGAAGAAATCACAAGGAAGAGGTGACTAGAAGCTTCACAACTCAAACTCGAGAAGCTCTATAAGCTCATTCTCTCACCCTCAAACTAAAGCTATAATGGAAGAATAAAACAGAATGGTTTGAAGGATTAGTTTTACATAATAGTTTTAGGGTTTGTCCATTTATCTACTCTCATAAGCTTAACAACTTTCTCTCCCCTCTGATTTTTCTCTCTCTTGCCTCTTCTTTCTTTTTCTCTCTCTTGCACACATTCTCTCTCTATGTATATGTGTGTGCATGCATGTGTGTGTATATGCATGTATGTATTTAATATGTGTATTTCTATTTGTGTGGTCTTGTAAGTGTGTGTCTCCTCTCTCTCTCTCCCTCTCATCATTTTTCCCTCTTCTCCCATTTTTCATTTTCTCGAGTCCCCTTGTCTCTTATCTTTTTTCACCTCATATTGATACATGTTATGTACACATGTGTATGCACTTATGTGTATGCATGCATGTATGTGTGCAAGTATATGTGTGTGTGTGCTTGGTATGCGTGTTTCCATTTGTGTGGTCTCATAAATGTGTAATCCCCCTCTCTCCCTCTTATCATTTTTCTCTCATCTTCTTTCTTTTTTTCTCTTGAATTTCTTGTCTCTCATCTTTTTCCACCTCATATGTGTGCATGTTGTGTTTGCATGTGTGTGCATGCATGCATGCATGCATGTAGATATGTATTTACACATGGATGTATGTGTCTATATGCGTACGCATGCATGTTTTATAAGTTTGTATCCATTCTCTCTCCTCTCTTTCACAATTCTATTTCTTATTCTCAATTATTTTTCCAATCTTCCCTCTCCTATCTCTCTCTATATTTTCTCTCACTCATATGTTTACATATGCATGTGCATGTGTGCATATGTGCATACATGTGAAAGTTGAGAAGGATCAAAGCTTGCATGAGAGAGCTATAGTGGGAGAGCAAGAGCAAGAAAGAGAGATAGACCAAATGGAAACTCTAACAGTCACAATGTGTGATCAGGCCTTCCCTTATTCAAACTATCACTAAAATAATAAAGAATAAAGTAACAGTGAGACGGGCGCTTGCCTTTTGCAATGTGTAGTGGCGGGTACTGTCAGTGTAGTAATACGCGGGTGGCTAGGTGGAGGCACCTTTATCCCCAACAACCTCCCAGTTAAAGGTGAATCTACCCTAGTGAGGAGTGAAAAGAAAAAGAAAAGATAGTACAATGTACACATGTACAACAAGATGATGAAGAACGTCATCTCATCCAATGCCCATCAATCTCATGAGGAAGGCAAAGCACTCAGGAGTGAGGATTTTCATGAGCAGATCTACAAGATTTTCATCAGTGGAGATCTTGAAAAGGTCAATAGACCTATCCTCCATGACCCCACGTATGAAGTGATACCTCACCTCAATGTGTTTCGTCTTTGTTATCACAACAATAAAGAAGTCAAATTCAATAATACCACTCAAAATGGATAAAATGGCTACTCCTCAACTCAATAAGCACTCAATAAGGCTCAAGTAAGCCTTGGAAATCTCCTCAAAAGCATGGAGCAAGCTAGAACAAGTCTGAAGAAGGAAAGAATCAATGCATACTCAAGAGGGAGAAACAATGGTTGCCATGAAACCTTGAGCTAAACCTTTGAACTCTGTTGAAGCAACATATGAAAAAGCTCCTCAAATGGTTGGCTTTGATACCAGTTGAAAGGTAGAGCATGAGTGGAAGCAAGAGACTGGATTCTTAGCTAGCTAAATAGCACTCGTAGAATTCAAATGCAGTGTAGGCATAGTATCAATCCCAAGGTCATGAACCACATGGCCCAACCATATGGCCTCCTTGCAAGCCTCAGTGTGGCTGCAACATACTTGGTCTCAGTGGTAGGGAGAGCTATACACTTTTGAACCTTGGACATCCAAGGGACAACACCTCCAGCATAGGTGAATACATAGCTAGAAGTGGACTTCCTACTATCTGCATGTCTTGCATAATCAGAGTTTGTGTATCCCACAACTCCGGTATCCTGGCTGCCATAGCAAATACACATATCTATTGTGCCTTTCAGGTATCTCATGATACCCTTCATGGCATCCCAATGTTTCTTGCCAGGTGTAGCCATATAGTGTGCCACAACACCAACTGCAAAGGAAATATCTGGTCGAGTGGCTATCATGGCATACATCAAACTGCCCGCTCATCTGTCTGCAGACAATTGGCTTGTGAAACCTTCACATAAGAAGGTAATGGACAGCCAATAGGCTTCACATCCTGCATGCGGAAACACTTAAGGACTTTATGAATATACTCCCTCTATGAGATGTAGAGTAGTCCCTGATGCCTATCTCGCTTAATGTGCATACCAAGAATGTGAGAGGCCTGTCCCAAATCCTTCAAGTCAAAGTTCTTCTTCAGTTGAGATTTAAGAGCATCTAGCTCATCATGAGCTTTCCTTGCTATCAGCATATCATCCACATAAATTACCAAAATAAGCAATGAGCCATCACAAGCAGTCTTAGTGTAAAGACATGGATCCATAGCACTCCTGTTGTATCCTTGTGACTGCATAAAGGCATCAAACTTATGATACCACTCCCTAGGTGCCTACTTTAAGCCATAAAGTTTTTTCTTCAACTTGTACACTAGGTGCTCCCTGCTAGGTTTTGCAAAGCCCTTAAGCTACTCCATGTAAATCTCATCATGCAAATCTCCATGCAAGAATGCAGTCTTGACATCCATCTGATACATGTCCAAGTCAAGCTGCCCAACTAAGGCCAAAACCAAGCATAGGGTGGTCATCTTGACCACAGGAGAAAAAACTTCATCAAAGTCAACTCCATGCTCCTGTTTAAAACCCTTAGCAACAAGTCTTGCCTTATAAGCCAGCTTGGGGTGTCTAGGGGTACTTTTCAGCTTGTATACCCATTTGCATGGCAGAGTTTTCTTGCCAACAGGCAAGGAAACCGAATCCCAAGTCATATTCTTATGCCAGGAGTCTATCTTAGATTGCCTAACCCTCTCCCAGGAGTGACTGTCACCCCTGCGCATAGCCTCATCATATGTGAGAGACTCTCTTGCAGTTGTAACCAAGACATAATGCATCGAGGGCTCAAATCGATCAGGTGGACGTCTAGCTCTAGTAGACCATCTCACTGTAGGCTCTACTGCATGTCTAGCATCCTTCCCAACAACCTGGCCATGTGTACCACTTGCTGCTATAGGCTATCCAATTTGCTATGCAAGAGCACGCGGCTCCTCCTGGAATATAACCTTGCCTATCTCTACCACCTTCTCAGGTTGCCTATGCATCTTGTCTTCATGGAAGACTACATCATGGCTACGGATGACTTTCCGTGCCTGTGGATCCCAGAGGCAGTAACCCATTTCACCTGCATCTCCATAGCCAAGGAAAATGCATTTGACACTCTTAGGATCTAGCTTACTACACTTGTCCTTGGGCACATGGCAAAATGCCTCACATCCAAAGACGCGTAGATGCGCATAAGACGGAGGTTTCCTAGTCCATATCTCCTCTGTAACCTAGAAATCCAAACCATTGGAAGGTGATCTATTTATGATATGCATAGCTGTACTAACTGCCTCATCCCAAAAGCTATGTGGTAGTCATGCATGGCTAAGCATATTGCGTACATGCTCCTAGATGGCTCTATTCATCCGCTCAGCTGCCAAACCATTCTGGGGTGGGGTATAGGGGCCGGCGGTCAATTGATGCTTAATACCCCTCTCGTCACATAGCTGCTCAAAGGCATGTGACATATATTCTCTCCCATTGTTAGTCCTAAGGCATTTCAGCCTATGCCTAGTCTGGTTCTCAACCAATGCAAGCCATCTCTCAAACACAGCTAAGACATCTAACTTAAGCTTAATGGGGTAAGCCCAGACTTTATATTAAAAATCATCAATGAACATCACAAAATACTTTGCACCACCCATAGACTGACAGGGCATGGGCCCACAGACATCCGAATGTACCAATGCTAGGGGCTCACTCATGCGTGTCCTACTAGACCTCTTATGCATATTCCTAGTCTGTCTGCCATAAAGACAATGCTCACATGAATCAAAACATGAATAGTTAAGGGGCGATAAGTACTGCAAGCTAGAAAACATTTTCATTCCCTTTAAAGACATATGGCCCAAACAACCATGCTAAAGAGATGCATGTGGGATGGAATCGACGGACAAAACATGGTCAATAGAGGACCCATCAACTACAAGAGGATAGAGGCTGCCAGCCTTGGCACCTCTAGCATGCACAAGTCTGCCATGTGTCATCTTCTAGGCAGAATATCCAAATGAAACATGAAACCCAGCATCATCAAGCTGCCCTCTTGCAGACATAAGACTATGTGTAAGTGCATGTACATGACATACATCTTGTAACAGAAAAGTACTGCCAATAGAGAACTGCAACTGTACATCCCCAATGTCAACAATAGCAAGTGAGTTGCCATCACCCAAGCGAATAGAGAACTGCAACAGAAAGGTACTGCCAATAGAGAACTGCAACCGTACATCCCCAATGTCAACAATAGCAAGTGACTTGCCATCACCCAAGCGAATAGAGTGAAACACCAGATTCCAGAAGCCAGCACTGCATGTACATAGAGTGAACCTCGGTCAATGGTGTAGTATCACAAGAACTAGCTGCAAGTATGTACTCCCCATTGGAATCATCAGTCTGCATGACATTTATCTCCTCGATTTTCACACTGAATTTCATAGGCATGATGTTGCGATTAGAGGACTTTTCATGTACTTTGTCTTTTCCCTTCTCTTTGTGCTTTTCATTGCGCAACTCATGACATTGTGGGCGTATGTGACCCTTCTTGTTGCAATGATGACATGTCACATTAGCATTTCTTCCACAAGACTTGCTACACGACTTACCACATGACTTAGACCTAAACTTGTGCGAGTCTCTGCTAGGTCCATACCCGCGATCATTCTTTCCATTACCATCTCTGCCTCTAACAATCAAAGCATGCGACACATGAGAGGCATCCAAGTTCTTACTGTTGATCTCTTCCTGAGAAGAGCACTCTCTACATCAGGCAAGTTCAAAATAGTAGTAGGAGTACATAAGGTAGTGTGGAATACATCCCATGACTCACTTAGAGTCCCAAGAAAAAATAATGGAGTAACCTCATCATTAAAGGTAATGCCTTGCGAATTCAAGTTCTGTAGAATAGCATGGAACTGGCTCAAATGAGCAGACATTGTCATATTCTCCTTCATGCACAGGTCCATAAGCTGCTTCAGTCAATACATCTGACTTGCTAGACTTTTCTTGTCATAGAGGTTCTTAATTTTATCCCAAAGCTGCCAAGCACTCTGTGCTTCCTCAACCACATTGTAATGCACCTGTTCAGTGAGAGACAAGATGAGGGTGGATTTGCAAAACTCATCAAGCTCATCCCATTTGTCATCACAGGCTGTTTGCCATCTATCCTTAGTGGCTTGATCTGAGATTTTTGCACCAATACGTGCCAAACTTGGCTCTTCCAATAGGCATAATTCGTACCATCAAGCTTAGTGATGTTGAAGATAACACTATTAGTGGAAGAAGATGCCATACTACAGTCCAAAACAATGGAGACAGCTCAAAATTGTTTGTTGTTTTTTGCTGTAAACAACCAAAATACCACCAAAGCCAAGGCAAAATGACCACGAAATGATAGCTAATGATATTGCCCACCAAGTACTATCAAAAGTACATAAAAATCAGAATGATTCAACATAAAAATTCCACGTTACTCCATGCATAACTGCTTGTTGTAATAAATTACAGCTAGGTACAATGAGAGCAAATTGTAGGAAAAATGAATGCACTAAGTCAACCATTGACTGTCAAAGCATAACCAGCATCAAGTGGACATAAATCAGCAAGTGACAGTCATACAGACATTGAGCAAACACCCAAGCATGTCAAAAGAATTTGTCAGTAAGCTGGCACACCCTCTATATAATAGGGCAAAGTGTACACAACACTGGCAAGACCTGACACAAAGAGGTGTATGCTCAGGGAGTGCAAAGCCCAAATCAGCCCAAGTACATCTGTGAGGACCATTGTATATCAACCATGTAGCATCCAAGTGAAGATCCCAGTCTCAAGTATTTGAATGCTCAAGTAGCATAAACCGCCTGCTCAATGTTTGTCAAGCGTATCAAGATGCTCCCACTGGCACAAAAGCCGTAAATATCAAGCAAAGAAGCTCAACAAGGGCAAATGATAGCACCAGTGCTAGAAGATCCAAGAGCAAGCATCAATAAGACCTCATGAGCATATAGGCTGTGTAGCATCCATACATAGCATCCACAAACATCAAGTACATCCAAATTGTAACTCTGGCAAGCTGAGAAATAGCCAAAGTAAGCTCCAATAAATCAAATATCAAGCCAAAGCAAGGCTTAGTAGCATCCAACTCCAAACAATGTAATGGGCATGTAGTAGTGGCATATGCCAAGCATGTCAAGACCGATCAAACATAAGCAAAGTACATGCCATAAGTACATCAAAAATGAAGATTCAAATGCTATGCAAAGCAAGCTCAAGCTGAACCAATGATTTGAGAGAAAATCCAAGCTCTATGTTGATCCCTGAGAGTCACTACATCAATGTATACATCTAAGACATAGCTCGAATTAAATAGGCATATCCAAACATAAGCAAACAAACTTCATCCTTGAATACTCCATCAGCAAATAAACATCCAAAACTGAGCAAACGGTGGCTCAATCCAAGCTCAAAACCATAGACAAACCATAGTCATACTTCCCCATATGTATAGGCACCAACTAGGCATAATTGGGCATCAAATGACTATGTAGCATGAGCATAAAGTGTAATGAAAAAGGGCTACCCTATTTTGGACTGCCTATGGATTGTGTAAAATAGTCAATGACTGAGTAAATTCAGCCCCAAAAGCATCTCACATCATAGGCATACATTCCCCTAGCATTCGGGGTACATTTGGGACAACCGAGCAACCAATGTCAATGTCAATGCCAACCAAGCATAAACATAAAGTGCTGATGTAACACTGTTTGTGGCTACCTATGGATGGTCGAAAATAGTCCTAGATTGTCCTAGACTGAGGTAAAATAGTCCAAAAACCAATGCCAATGATAACCACCAATGTCGAGCATCAAGGGGGTGTTCCCAAGTGCCAAATGAAGTTTTTTCAAGCTGCCAATGAGTGCCAAGGGAGGGCTGAAGTAAAAAAAGAATTTTTGGTAGGTCTTCAAGATGACTCAAATAGATCTAGGGCCTATGGAAGGGCTAGGCAAGATCAAGGCAAGGTTGGAGGAGTAGCTAGGGACCCCCAGGAGCTCCCTCTTGAAGGGCAAAGTCACCTGTAGAGAGTAGGCATCACAAGAAGCAAGAGGACATGGTTGCCCTATGTCACAAAACCTGTGGACTAAAGTAAAATAACAAAAGAGAGCTCCAATACCTCTAAAGGAACGCCCTCATGGTGCCCAAATGGGTCGAGTAGGTGCTCGGGAAGCCAGGGAGTGACGGGAGCTCGGCTATGGCTACCGGGAAGGAAACCCAATGAGTGTAGGTAATTGATAGGAAGCTGAAGGAGTCACGAACCAAGTCAAAATGCTCAAGCAACCATGCTCTGATATCAGTTGAAAGGTGAGAAGGATTGAAGCTTGTATGAGAGAGCTATGGTGGGAGAGCAAGAGCAAGAAAGAGAGAGAGAGACCAAATGGGAACTCCAACAGTCACAATGTGTGACTGGGCCTTCATTTATTCAAACTGTCACTAAAAGAATAAAGAATAAAGTGACGGTGATGGGCGTCCACCACGTGCAGTGTGCAGTGGCAGGTACTGTCAATGTAGTAATACACGGGTGGCTAGGCGAAGGCGCCTTGACCCCCAACAACATGAGTGTATGTGTTTGCATGTATGTTTGAGATATACTCTCCACTATTATCAATCCTCAAGCGCTTAAATTTCTTCATTGATTGATTCTTTGCAAATGCCAAGAACTTTTAACATGCATCCAACACATCACTATTTTGACAAAGATTATAATCCCAAACCTTCCTTTTGGCCCCATCTATAAAAGGGAAAATAATATGACTCCCCTTCCAATGAAACAATGGCCATTGGCCCACAAAATTCACTAGGAACGAAATCAAGACATTTTGATATTCTACTCCCACTAGCTCTCTTATGTGACATTTTTGTCTACTTTCCAAAGAGACAATACTCACAAAAGCTAAGATTTCAATTCTTTGGCCACAACAAGTGACTCCGTGCAAAAAACATGAGCACCAAAGATCACTCTATAACCACAATCATTAAGCTATACTGAACTACTTAAACTTGTTGTCAAATCTAGAACATGCCCTATCCCAAATCAAGCCTCAACAACTTAAGCATCTACTAAGTTAGATCTAAATCCTAGGTGATGAGAATAGTATTTTAGCAAGATGCTAACAACAAGTGACAATGTCAAAGAAGAAGCTAGAATCTTGACCTTTGTGGCAAAGCTTCACTCCTTGCATTGCTCACTCCAAACACAAGCTCCCACGAACACCGAACTCCACTCTAATATAAGTTGGGAGGGAAGCGATGGATGTACATTTTTGGGTGGGTGTTTCTAAAATATGCACATATTACATGCATGTGTTCAACCATTAAAATATTATTTCATTTTTTAAAAAACATCTCTGTTTATATAGTATATCTACATTTGTGGGTGTTTTTAGAATATGCACACATTTTGCATGCACATGTTCAACCATTAAAATATCCTTTCATTTCATATCTTCAATTAGAAAAGAAGTTTATCACTCTAGGGGACGAGAGAGAGAGAGAGAGAGAGAGAGAGAGAGAGAGAGAGAGAGAGAGAGAGAGAGAGAGAGAGAGAGAGAGAGAGAGAGAGAGAGAGAGAGCCCATGAATAACTTTTCAAAGGTTGACATTTCCTATTTTCATTGTCATGTCACCCTTAAAAAAGAAGACCCTTATTTATTTCTTGTATACTCAACCTTTCTCTTGCTCTCTCTAGTACACACACACACACACACACACACACCCCTTGTCCAAGATCCTCTGACACACTGGTACACACCACACGTGTGCACTCACACATACTTAGCTGATCCTTGATTTTCATCTACATGCGCACACTATCGGAGGGGTTTTTGTCGAAAGGTCGCATCCATTAGGAATCAGAGATAGAAGGAAGTAGAGGATAGGAGATAGAAGAGAAGAAAAATAATGGACAAGAGGTACACAAGATAAACACAAAGTACAATGAATCAAATCACTATGTATTGATAGAACTTGAAATTCCTTGTTTGGCCCTACTCAAAAGCAATCTCTAAGCATTAGATCTCCTTGAGCTCCCTTGTAGACCCAAAACATGCATCAAAACATTAACTTCCTCTTCACTACTCAGATCCCAAATCTGATGGCTTTGTTGGCTCCAAAAGGGGGGTAAAACCCCAGGACACCTACTTAGAGATCTCCCAAATCACTCCTTCTTCTCCTAGTTTAGAGTCTTGTTTGCTACCTGTTAACTATGATCGCGACGCGCACGATTTTGCCAATTTATTCTTTTCTTTATGAAATCTCCCAAAAGTAGCTAAAAAAGCCACTTGCTTTTTGCAAGTCACCCTATTCTAGAAGTTTTCTATAGCTTTTTAGGATATTTACAAGAAATAATATCCAAAATAGGCTAAACTTGTCCAAAAATCTAGATTTTTGAACCATCCATACCAGGGACACTAGCACTAATGACTCAAATGACATTGACTCTTTAGATCAATAAGAAAGCTAGATGACGATTCATTCCATGTTTTTTTACATTGTGTGAATGTAGTAGCACGACATCCACCTCCTCTGAACCTGCAAATCCTCTAGTATATGCTACTGATGCACCACCTGGATCAAACAACCATAGCATCAACTTGTTGCTCATCATGCACATAAGAAGGTACCCCCTGGATCATAGATCAAAATACTCAGTATCTGCATAACTCTTGAACCACACCTAGTATCCCCTCTAGGTTCATAAGGCATTGGATGCGTATCATACACTAGAGATTGTTGAATCTCCATATACATGCTATCAATACACCCATCAACAAATACATAGCAACATGCGTGCTCTTTCAAAGTTGAGCTTATGGAAATCTGCTTATGCTGACAATTGTATACCATATCAAACATAAATTGAGCCTCACTTGCATCCAATACATTCTCACCATCACCGAAAATAGTGAAGTAGTCCATAATTTGAAGCATCTTAGAATTACATATCAAGGCCTCTAACAAAGCATTTGAAACATTCTCCATTTGTGGAGTATTACATCTAATATCCTCTAAAGGCATATTCTCGAGCTTATGAACTGTCTCATAGATGACTTCACTATCAGTAACTTTCCTCTTTTCAACTGCATGCAAAACATGTGTCCATATTGTAGCCTTTGGACCAACAATCACTTGGCCTTATCCAACTATAGATCAAACGTAGAAGCATGTATAGTCGCATAAGCATTTCAAATAGCCAAGTCTTCAACAACTTTTGCATACCTCCCTTTCCAAAATTCAAAGCAAGAGGCAATCCCGTTTCGTGTGCATGGATCTTGCCATCTTTTCAAAAGATGAGCTATCATACCAAGGACTCTTGATAAGAAGCACAATCCTTCCTTTCATGCTGCAAACTATCACACCACATATATCTTTTCTTGAGTTTAGGGGCTGCTGCCCATCCCCTTTCCTCTTGTTATTTCTCATCCAATTTTGTGACCTTCAACTGAAGATCCTGCATGCCTTTAACCAATTCATCTTCTAATACATCTTTCTCCCCAACATTGGGAATAACAGGTGTAGCCATAAGGTTAGCCAGAGAAGTGGGTGGCTTATTGGATACATCAATTGTATTGTTCGTAACAGTAGGCAAGCTAGATACATGCAATCTTTCTCTTCTTCTATGATTTTTCACTAGTGCAGTAACAGCTTCCTTAACATGCCTCCATTCTATTTTAAGACATGTCTTTGTAGTTTGATCCTCTAGCAAATCATCAAGATTTTCTTGAAGCTCAGGATCTATTGCTTATAGAAACAATTTAATTTTCTAACTTGCAAGAACTTGTTGTTCTGCAAGATCTAATTGCTCAAATCGACTTTCAAATTCTCTTAATAATTCTATAGCCACAAGACCCTTATCGGGTTGTAAAACCCACTCCTGAAAAGTCTTGTGCATAATCAAACTGGTGTCTTCAATGTAAAATTCTTCCCTGAGTGTCTTCTTGAAAGCTACCTAGTCAGCATCCTGCATGTGCAATTCAGTAATTCAGGCTTTCAGTTCATGTACAATGATTCGAACAAAATATTGGCTCCATGCAAGTTGAGTCACCCCAAAGAATTCCATCTTTTGAGCATAGGTATGCACATATGTAGATACATTCTTGCCATTGAACAACTTCATCTCACGCTCTATTGCTTACAAAGCATTCATCACACAATAGTTTCTGTTTGAGCAGAAGCCTGCATCACCTGTTGTTGTTGTTCCTACATAATCATGTTCATATTCTGCACTAACTGCTACAAAACATCACTGAAATTTGTCTCAAATATCCTCCCAACTTTTCTTTCCTTCTGACGACCTTTCACATCGGGGTAACCAATGTCGAAGGGGGTTTGGTCACAAGGTCATATCCACCGGGGATCAGAGATAGAAGGAAGTAGAGGATAGGAGATCGAAGAGAAAAAATGAATAGACAAGATGTACACCAGATAAACACAAAGCACAATGAATCAAATCACTATGTATTGATAGAACTTGAAATTCCATGTTTGACCCTACTCAGAAGCAATCTCTAAGCATTAAATCTCCTTGAGTTCCCTCGTAGACCCAAAACGTGCATCAAAATATTAACTTCTTATATGCTACTTAGATCCCAAATCCGATGGCTCCGTTGGCTCCAAAAGGGGGGGTAAAACCTCAAGACACCGACTTAGAAATCTCCCAAATCACACCTTCTTCTTCCCCTAGTTTCGAAGTATTGTTTGCTACCTATTAATTGCGATCGCGACGCGCACAATTTCCCCAATCTTTCTTTTCTTTATGAAATCTCCCAAAATCGACTAAAAATGTCACTTGCTTTTTGCATGTCACCCTATTCTAGAAGTTTTCTACAGCTTTTTAGGATATTTACAAGAAATAATATCCAAAATATCAAAAATAGACTAAACTTGTCCAAAAATCTAGTATTTTTGAACCATCCATATCACGGACACTAGCACTAATGACTTAGATGACATTGACTCTCTAGATCAATAAGAAAGTCGAATGCTAATGCATTTCATGTTTTTTCACACTATGTGCGTGCGCGTGCGCGTGCGCACACACTCACACACACACACACAAATTATGATAGATGTTATTCCTTCTTGTATTTTATATGAGATGCATATATATGTCCTTGCTCCTCTTCCAACACATTATTTACACACACACACACACACACACACACACAGAGCTCTAATATAATTTCTTTACACCTCATTCTCTCATTCTCTCCCTCTCCCTCTCTCTTGTTCCACACACATGCACACACACACACACACACATGGATACTTTTTGCACATAAGGGTGCTTCTTGTTCAACATTTACAAATGTGTGAATCCTTGCTTGGATGTTATCTAATCTTCCATGTGCTTCTCTACTTGAGAGTGGGATAAATTTAATAAGATTTATTCCTTCAACTAGCATTAAGCATAATCATGCTTATCTGGACATGTTTTTGTAAGGGCATACTATGCTATTTTAATATTCCAATTAAATACTAATTTTTGGTGCCTTTATAGGATCAAAATATGCTTTCAACCTTGCAATTTACCCACCTACTCTATGCAGTCTTGCATGAGGCTCTATCATAGATTGTGATTGTTTATTACAAGCTATATGTGGTCCCGACTGCCTTCATATATCGACACCTACTCTCAGTAATAGCTAGAATCATAGGTGCAAGCAATCATAGTGGATGCTAGTGTCTTGTATGGAATTGACCATATGGAGTTATAGGCACTAGAATACATAAAAACATAAGCTTCCCTTACATTGAGCAACCATCCAAAGCTACCCTTTATATGTTGAATGCTCATACTCCAACTGTGGTATTTATTCCCATGCATGACTCCTTTCAAAACTAAGGAAGATTCCCTATAGACACCCTGATCTTACACGGGGTGTAGAATTAGAGCTTTGGTTGAGTTGACTAGTTTCAGTGTTGCTCAAGGGAAGTGTACAAGGTATTTCATATTTTTTTAGATATGGTGAAAGGGATAGCAACCAAGTTTGTCATACTGATGCTTGCAACACGTGTGTATGCATTAGTCCTTCTAATCTTCTACTTGGTTATTTTGTAGAGGTATGAGGAGTAGCCTCTCTATACCTTTGCACTTACGAGATCTCCTATTGTGGACTCCCTCTCACACCCTTGTAATCTTCAAAATCATACAAGGAATCAATTGTATAAAACTTATGTCAAGTTGTTATGGCTTCCAATGGGACATTATAATATAGTTCTTGCTTAGTATTGTCTCTGCTTCATTTCAACACATGCACTCAAGGGTATGTTGCGTGAAATGCATGCATGCCCACTAGTACTCAGTTTGTGGTACTATTTTGTACTTGTACTAGTCCTTGGCATTATGAGTTCTTTGTTGAGGCATAATTTCCTAATTCCAATGCTTCTTTAATTGACAATGGTGCATAATGATTCCTAACCTAGAGGTATCTTAATTTGAAAATATTATGCTTGAGGAAACTCCTTCTTGATCTTTCTTCCTAGAAATGCAACAAACCTATATATGGAAGGTTGAATATAGAATTGATTATGTAGAGGTACTAAATTTCACTTGCACTGGCATCTCTCTATGTTGTTTTTGAACATTTTTTCTCTCCAAATTCATGGTATTCATGAAATTGAATCCTAAAGGGGCAATCCTATGACTATGGAAGGCTGAATACTACATTTTTAATGAACTAATGGGTTTAGCTATGTTAGCATATCTATATGTTGTTCCTAAATATTTTTGGGTTTATGATGTCCAAACAACTGAATCCTAAATGTGGAAATAAAAATTGTATAACCATTATTAAGTTATTGTGTAAGCACCCCAAGTGAAAAGTTGTTCATGTTACCCAGGCATCATGAACAACAATATAATCCTTCTGATGTAGTTATTGTGCAAGCATGCCATGCGTAAAGTTGTTCATGATGCCCACTTATGTGATGTACATATTGGTGGTACCCTTCTTGAATAGCCTCTTCACAATCTAACATATGCTTACCCATAAGGTAAAATCTCAGCTCTAGCCCCCTAAAATGGTGTTAAACCTGGTAACTAATTCTATCGATATTGGGAGGGTCATGATTTAATCAACTCTATCTAGTGGAAAGTTACCCAACTTATCAGGTCTACCTAGCCATAAGTATTCAATTGTCAGGATCAAAGCCTCCCACTTTCCTCGATTGGGTTTGCTTTAGCTTTCTAACTAGCAAAGTATACTAGCACAGTGTTTGGACATATAAAAAACAGGTTCCTTTTATTACTCATTTAAACTGGGTTTGTTAAACTCAATCTTTAGCACATAACAAACAATTCGAAAATCAAATACCTTATTTCATAATAACAAGCAGAACCATCACTCCTCAGAGTGGTACAAAACCATATTTCTACAAGCAGACATTTTCCAAGCCTAGGATAGGACCTTCCAATCTCATAGGATTGGGATGTATGTGATTGCACTCCATCCGCAATCAATAGGGAATTTACTGACTCAGAGCCCCTCTAAGCTTCCTTGAGCCTCAAGAGCTGTCCTACATACCAAGGGCACTTATTACTTGGCCCTTTGCCCTCTCAGGTGCTCGAGTGATCAAAAACCAAAAACACCTACCTCCCTCGAGATCATAGGATCCCCACCCGCATGTGAGTTTTTCCACACTCCGTAGAGTCTCAGGGAGCATTGGGTTGGGGACCCCAATGTCCCAAACCACCACAATCCACAACTCGTCTATATGTTACAAGCATGGAATCATAGGTCATACACAAATCCAAAAGCAACCATAACCATAAACCATTTTTAACACACTTGTCAATGCATGCGATGCATAAAATATATCCCCCTCATCAATTCTCGTGTTCTTTCCTAAAAAGAAATTGATAATACTAACATATTTTTGTCAGTTTAAGTACATTCTAACTAATTATAATCTATGTAATTGACTTATCATATGGGTTTCTCTAACATTACTAACTTATCCCTCATTTTATCGTAAGATGAAAAACAACAATAACGTAAAATAGAAAAATTAGAAAGTTGTAGAGTTAATAGCTTAAAAGTAATCCTTTTCTTATGTACTAAACTTGATTATCTCTGTTCGGCCATCCATTGTGATTTAGAGTTATGACCGCAACTTCGGTTTGTTGTGGAATAACCGGTCCTTTGGGTTGAATGGATTTGGGGGTAACTTCCACTTGCGCTTCAGCAGTGACTACTTTCTCGTGTTGGGGAGCTCTCCAAGCATGACCTTGCTCAGCATCTCAACATCTCTCGGGAGCCATGGAAGAAGCTTGATGGATTTGAGCAACGCTTCCACTTAGGTGTGGAGAGAGAGAGACTTGGTTGATTACAGCAGAGCTTTGTTGCATCAACAACAGCAATAGCGGAGAGACTTTTGCAAGGGTTGTTGTTCTAACATGACTCTCTATCACTGTTTATATAGTAATCGGGGGGGGGGGAGGTAAAGAGAGAACACTGCTTTTAGCATTTTCAATGACATCATCGATGATGTCAGAGAAGGCTTTGTTTTTGGAACATAGCGTGGAGATAAAGATACAACGAGCATTGTGCATTGGGATGTCAAGCGGGTGTCATTCCAAGGCTTATGACCATGGCAGCAACCAAGGTGGCAACCAAGGCATAGACCTTGGCATACTTGGCAACGGGCTATGAAGGCTTCGTTGGATGTGCGCGAGAAGCTTCCACTAGCTTGTAGGAAAAGCTTCCTGGAAGGTCACCCATCCCAGCAGTGTCATCACCCAAGTGCACTTAACTGCAAGTGACTATCCACTAGGCTAGTTCTTTTTGTTGTTCTATGCTACAAATATAGTTTTAATAAGCTGGTCTTGGGAGAGTTTCCCAAGCCTTCCTTCAATTATCTTCATAGTTAGAGCTAGTTTTAAAAATGTGAAATCTTCTTTACCATTTTATTTTCAATATAAATCAATTTTTGGAATGTATATGCACATTGTTTATTAAAATAAATTAAATAATGGGAACATTACATTATCTATATGAGATTTTTGCTAGATAATTATTTTAATGATATTATTATGGAATTAATATTTGATGTTTTGCCTTGTTTTGGGTTCTTTCCCCCTACAAAGTGTTGCTTTTATGACAAGGGCATCGTAACATGGTCTTTGTTATTACCAAATGCCATCGATGAGAGTGACCTTTTTAAAAAATCTCATGTTTCTCTCTTATCAAGTTCTTGCACACGCGTGCACGCGCACGCGCACGCGCGCGCGCACACACACACACACACACACACACACACACACACACACATATCAAGGGTTGCTTTGTGGTTATGCTATAGTAAGCTCTTATGGGATATATACAATGAATACTTTACTTAGGTCATTGCTGATTTTACAACCTTTTTGTTTTAGCTAGTGTAGATGGTGCATCCTTAGTTGGAAAGTTTTTACACACACTATGTTATCAATAAGATTTTTTTCATTTACATCTTCCTTTACAAGTAATAAGTCCCTAAGGTTTAGTTTTTTCTAGCATCTTTGTAGTTGCGACTAGGATGACAATTGATACTTACAATACACATTAGGTGGTAAGGTTCTTACCTTCATCTTTTATATAGATGTAAGTAATAGCTAAACCCTTCATCATCTTTTATATTGATGTAAGTAATAGCTAAACCCTTCATCTACTCAAGAAAGGCTACTCCCAAGGACTATCTTTGACAAAACCAACTTTCTTTCTCTCCTCCTACAATTGTGGGTATGCACATGCACTCGCACACTCACACATATAGAGCCCCTAAGTCCATGCATGACCTCTCTTGATATTACACTTTCAATTAGGATACATGGGACACACATCCTCTTAATAGAAAATACACACTCTGACTTCATGAGAGACATATCCTCTCACTTCATGTGAGACGTATCCTTTCATAGAAGACATGCACATACACTCTCATTAGTTTTCTTCAACTCGTAAATTATTGCTTCCCTTTCCATACTATGATCTTATGTAACTCAAAAACTAGGCTATAAGGAGAGATGTACTGAGATACACATGCTTGGCCTAATCTCTTTGTTAAGCACACATGCTCTATTCAATAGATAGTTATTTCCCATCCACACACAAACCTTCAATGTCTAGCTATGGTCAAATAAGACCACCTTTATGTTGAGAAACCACTTATAAGTGGTGGTATTGAAGAGCAACATGTTTGAGAGAAGAAAAGCTTGAGAAAAAGACCTTTGACAATGTCTATCTCACCTTGGAAAAGATAAAATTGACATCTCCCATGCCCAAAGCTATAAACCACTATGTAAAAGCTTTATCCTATAGTCTCTTTAGTGGTTATTGATAGTGAAGATGGAGGAGACCTGATGATGGATGGATATCTTGACCTTGATGGTGACCTTGAAAGTTAAGTGCAAACCAATTACCTCACTCTAATACCAATGTTGTAAGAATTCACCATATCTTTGTATATAATTGATGAAAATCTCATAATATCACTAATTGCAAAAGAGGAGAATTGAGAGGCAAGAGAGCATGAGAGACCAATTGCATACAATCTTCTCCCCATGCATGGCTTAGCACATCTTCCGTGCATGTATTTATTTAATTTTTCACTTCAAAAAGAAATCATTTGTTACGATTTTTTCTTCATAAACACAAGTGATGTAGTGCTTTTTGAGAATTCGAGGAGGTACAATGCCTTTTTATAACCACAATGCTTTTTTGCATTGTAAGGCACTCATTTTGGACTTTTTGCTTTGCACTATAATGGACAAAGTTAAGATTAGCAAGATGTTGTAATTTTACTAATTTTTTTATATAATTGAATCAAGAAGTCAAATATATTGGTTGGAAACAATATTAAGAGGAAAAATGAGAGTACAAGAGAATGGAAAAATAATGGAGAAACAAGAGAAGGCTCACAAATTGTAATGTCTCAATATTTACTCCCCTCCCCCTCCTTTCACCCTACCCATCCCATACAGCCTACCCCTCCCCTCCCCCCTCCTACCCCCTCCCTAACATAGTTCTTTCTAATATTCCCAAATTACATTGGGTTGGACATTATAAAAGTTGGAGAGAATTCTTGCCGCCTTTGTTTCTCTCATTGATATATATGTATTCTTTTGACATTGCACATGGGCAATGAAAATATTAAGAATTTGTACCTCTTCCTGCAATGCACAAATATCTACTCTTTCTAATGGAATTTGCAAGATAACCTTCCAATTTGGATCTTGTAATCCTTGGAGTATACCTCTCTTTGTTTACTTTCCTCCACTCTTTAGGGTCATTACCCCATTATTGTTGGAAGGAGAATAGAGATTGCATAGAGAGAGAGAGAGAGAGAGAGAGAGAGAGAGAGAGAGAGAGAGAGAGAGAGAGAGAGAGAGAGAGAGAGATGCTATGTTTGTGGTGCTTCCAATAGCTCTCTTGTGAGTATAGTTAGGGTTAGTGAGTAAGATGGGAAGCTAAACACATTGGCCCTTACCCCAACAACCTCCCACTTAAAGGTCAATGTACCTTTAAGTAAGACAAAATAGTGAGAGAATGTGTGAGGTATAATATATGTGAGTTGCCCTCACCCAATGCCCATCAACTCCATGCAATGTGCAAACTTTTTGGATGGAAAACTCTTGGTGAGAAAGTCTACATGGTTATTATCAGTATGCATGTTGATAAGTCCAACTCACTTATCCTCAAGCACTTGAGGAATGAAGTGATATCTCACTTCTATGTGCTTGTTTTTCACATGAAACACATGATTCTTTACTCACACGATGGCACTCTAACTATCACTATACAACAATGGCATGTCTTCACTAAGGCCTATGTTTCCCACTAGATGAGTAAGCCATATGGCTTTTTTGCATACCTCTATAGCTACTATATACTTAGCTTTAGTGGCAGATAGTGCCATGTACTTCTATAAGTAAGATATTCATGAGATTGCACCACCGTTCAAGATAAAAGCATATCTTGTGGTTGACTTTTTGTTGTTAACATTCCCTACATTATCTATGCTTGGGTATCCAAGTACACAAATGCTACTTCTCCCAAAGCATATGCATATATCTCTTGCACCACTCAAGTACCGCAAGATGCCTTTCACTACTTCCCAATGCTTCTTGCCAAAGTTTGACATGTACCTACTTAGTACTCCCATTGCAAATACAATGTCCAAGCAAATGGCAATCATAGCATACAAGACTGCCTACACATGATGAATATGCGACCTCGGCCATTTCAGTCTTCTTCTCATCAGATTTGGAATAATCATAAGTACTAAGTTTCACATATGGAGGCAATGGAGGACTAATTGCCTTCCCCCCTCCATATTAAACATTGAAATTCCTTATTGACATAATCCGTTTGGAATAAATAGAGCAACCTCTTTGTTCTATCCCTGATTATGTGCCTGCCAAGAATGTGATTTTCATATTCCAAATTCTTCATTTCAAAGGTTTCCATTAACCTTTTCTTCAGGGCATCAATTCCATCCTTGTTCTTTCCAATTATCAACATATCATCAACATAAAGGATGAACATTATTAAGATGCCATCTTTAGTCTTTCTAGTATACAACTGTCTCACTTTTCTTATAGAGCCATGAGACTGCATAAAGGCTTGCAGATAAGCTTTTCTTTACCATGTTCCACAAAGCCTTCCGATTGCTATATGTAGATCTTACAATGAAGATCACCATGTAGAAATGATATCTTGGCATCCAATTGTACAAGATCCATATCATCCTTAGCCACCAATGCTAGCATAGTGCAAAGAATAGTCAATTTCACCACAAGTGAAAATATCTAATCAAATTCCACACCTTTTTCTTGCTTAAAATTGTTGCTACTAACCTTGCCGTATACTTTGGTTTAGCATCACATGTAATCTTCAACTTATAGGTTCACTTAAATGGCAAAGCATATTTTCCCTTGGGCAAAGGAACCAACTCCCAAGTATGATTCTTCATAATGGAATCCATTTCAAAGTGCATATCTAGCTCCCATTTCAGCTTGTCATCACCAATCATGGCCTCTTTATAACAAGATAGCTCCCCACAATCGATCAACATCACGTAGTCAACCCCAAGTTGAAATTTCTCATGAAGATGAGAGATATGAGTCTATCAACACAACATAATGGGCCAACTTGGAGTGGGAATTTCAAAATCCACTCTTTCTTCATAAGGCACCATAGGGCTCTCAACATGTTGCTAAAAAAATTTCCCTACTTCTTGCTCACTAGCTGAAGCATCACTTGTATCCTCTATCTATACAGTTGGTGCACTAGCACTTGCTCTATGTGGCAAAATAATAGGTAGCACCATATCCTAGAAAATAACCTTTTATGTTGCCATCTCGATACTCTATCCATAGCTCAAAAAGATGCATTTAGTGGATTTTGATTCTAACTTATTGTGCTTTTCCTTTGGCACGTGCACATAAACTTCACAACTAAACATGGTTAAGTGATCATAAGATGGCTTCTTGCATGAGCATGCCTCATCAAGAATGCCACCATCAAAAGTAGTATATCAAATGTACAATAATCACCATAGTTCCAAAGTATTATAAGGTGACCTTTCAAATGTATAGCAATTGCCATAGCCTCAATCCAAAATCCTTAAGTAAGACCAGAATTAGATTATATACTCAACATCCTTTCATTTATAATCTTATTCATATGCTCTACAACACCATTTTGGGCAAGATTGCTAGGTGCAATGATTTCTCTTTTTATCTTGCATAATTCACAAAAAAAATTTGCACTTGTGAGAGATATATTCTCCACCATTATTAGTTTTATGACACTTCAGTCTCTCATTTGACTGACTTTTTGCTAGTGTCAAAAAAATTTAAAACAAGACGAAGCCTCATCTTTTCTACCCATAGTGAAAGTCCATACTTTTCTAGTTTCATCGTCAATAAATGTGATAAAATAGAATTCTCTCCCTATAGACTTTGTAGGCATATGCCCACATGTGTCACTATGCACTAAGTCAAGTATCTCACCTCTTTTCCTATTTAAGTTTTTCTTATGGGTTGAAGATATATGCTTTTCATATATACAATGCTCATAAACGAAAAGACAAAAAAATCAAGAGAAGATAAGTAACCCAAATGAGATAACATTTCCATTCCTTTTCTAGACATATTTTCCAATTGGTGATGCCACAAAGATACGTTTGGCTACTTGGTTACTACAATTACATGATTTTTAATAGAAGGTACATGAACAGGATACCACATTTGGCTTATTTAGCAACAACAAATGATTCCTTCTGGACTTTTTATTACTGACTCCCAAAAGTAATAGAGTATCTTAAGTCATCCAACTAACTACTAGATATCAAGCTCTTAGTAAGCTTAGAAACATAGCATACATTCCAAAGAGTAAAGACAAATCCATTTTAAAAAGCAAACTACACATCACCTACACCAACTATATCATGTACATAGTCATTATCAAGATGGACTGATCCATGCATGTTGCTATCATAAGGATGAAACCACTCCTTATGAGCAGTCACATTAAAAGATGTTCCAAAATCAAGAATCCAATCTTGAGCTAGTTGTCCATCCACTACAACTAGCATATCTAGAAGAAGAGTAGAAGCTAATAGCACCTCACCGTTATTATTATGCAGAGTCACTACATTGATTTATTTAATCTTTACCTTTCCTTTCCTTTCTTTCCTATTATCATCCTTATCCTCCTTCTTATCCTTTTGCTCTCCCTTCCATTTGTAAAAGTCCTTTTCTATATGATCTGTTTTACCACAATGGAAGCATTCAATGTCTTTCTTGGGCCTGGATTTATCCATGGTCTTGGTTCTTGTCTTTATACTATTTTTTGCCTATTTCTTCCTGAGTTGCCAATGCCTAGCCATTTCTACCTTAGTCCATGGATTTCTTGTGTATCTCCTTAGTTAATAAGTTGCCCACAATATCATTAAACTTCAACTCAACATCTAGAGCCAAATTAATGGTTGATGTTCTAAAAGTGTCCCACCATGTAAGCAAGGAGCATAGCAAAAAGATTTCCTTAACCTCATCTTCAAACTTTACCTTTTGAGCCTACATCTAGCTAAATATGATATTGAATTCATTAGTGTGGGAGGTGATAGTGAAGCCCTCCTTTATCTATAAGTCAAATAACTTTTTCATGAGATATACCTTGTTAGAAGCAATTTCTTTCTCGTGAGTGTCACATAGCTTTCTCCATAAGTCATGTGTAATAGTCCTATTCACAATTGTAATATACAATATTTTCCACGTGCAACCTAGTAATGGATTAGATTAAGCCAACACACCAAGCTCTGACCAATCATCTTTAGGCATCTGTGTTGATTTTCCATTTGTGCATTTATTGTCTTAACTACTTCATCTGAATAAGGACATCTTGGATCTACTCATTCTACAAACTAAACTAAGTACCATCAAAATTCCTAACGTTGTATAATTCCCTATCCATTACAAATGATGACGCTATTCAGGCAAGACAACAATCAATTGTCAAGTGATAGCAATCAGAAAATCAATAAGTTGCACTACAAAGTTGGAAGACTTTCTACAACATCTACTTAATATAATCAAAATTTAGCAACGATAGAAAGTGAACCACCACTCAATAATAATGCATATATCATTGTCTAGACATTATGAAAATCATTAATTTAGTTAAAGCATGGCATTATAATGCCAATGCTTCCTTACAAATATAGTAGCATAACATCATCCAATTATGCAAAAGTATATCAAAAGACTGATCTCCCAAAAAAATGTTGCAATACATCAAAGAACAATGTTATTACTCATTCACAAGAAAATATGTGTGGATAGTATGACAATCTATGTAGCTCAAGGGTTACTACAGCATATACATAATAGTCTCCACTCTTATAACACTTATTGCATACAGTAACAATCAACATCAACCTCCACAATTGTGAAATCTATAATCTACGACTTGTATTGGACTACTTGAAACCTAAAACTATTTGTTTCTAGTAGTCTCTCATTGGTTACCAATGCTCAGTAACCTGTACACAACATCTCTATAGTGAAAACTGTAACCCTTAACCTGTTTTGCAGTTTTTGAATACCATTCACAAAATTGCAAAAAAAGACAAAACAACATGTATAACACTTAGAGGTCTAAAATTGAGCCCAAACTAACCTTAAATAAAAAAAAAGAGCAAACTAAGATGTTACGAGCCTACCCAAATAATTTATTGACCCCTCCATATACATGAATCTCATCCAAAATAGAGAACGTGAAGATTTCTATTGGCAGTGCTGGCTAGAGACTCCTTCCTACTCTAATACCAATTATTGGAGTTGTGAGTAGAATGGAGACTGTACAAAGATGGGAGAGAGAAAGACACACACACACACACACACACACACACACACACACACACACACACACACACACACACACACACACACACACACACACACACACACACACACACACACACACACACACACACACACACACACACACACACACACACACACACACACACACACACACACACACACACACACACACACACACACACACACACACACACACACACACACACACACACACACACACACAGAAGATATTATGTCTATAGTGCCTCCAATAGCTATCTTATGAGCAACACCTTTTTGTACTCACTCAAAGAATAAAGAATAAGTGTGTACATATATAATTAAGGTTAGTGAGTAAGATGGGCAACCAGCCACATTGGCCTTTTTCCCAATAATTATTCACTTTATCCCTTGATGGGGTGACTCCTAGGCTTCTTATATCAAACTAAGACAAGAAGGTCATTCATCCATACAATATAAGTATAGATATGTCATTGTTGCTTCACCCAGTATTCCAAACATGCAACTTAAGGCCTTCATGTCTATACTTGAATTCCATTCTAGTCTTCTATCTCAAGTTACTTTTCTTTGTCTTGTGATTCAATAATGCTTGGGATATCTTTGTGATGAAAAAGCCATTTCAAAGTCTCATGTCTCTCATTGGGCACTTGTGCTACACCTATCCACCATAAATTATTCTCGGGCTAGATGCTTAAAGGCTAGAGATACTGTGCTTTTTTTGCTACTACTAACATAGGCTAATTCTCAGGCTAGATGCTTAAATGCTAGAGGTAGTATGCTTTTTTTGCTTCTACTAACATAGGCTATTATGGGGGTGATAACACTACTAATGGCAATGGTACTTTTTTGGAGATGACAACAAAGTAAGCCTTTGGAAGCTATCTAAAGGGAAGTGATAGGTGACAAGAAGATTGAGGAGATATAATTGTGCAAGGAATGAGATTTTGTGGAGCAACACTCATACACATCAAGCTAAGTTAACAAGTTAAAGACAAAGAAGGTGAGAAGTTTTTTGTGAGGTGTCTCCCTAAGATGACAAACACCTTGCATGTTGTAGAGCTCTATTCATGATGCAATATTAACACGTTCCATTTTCCAATGTTTTTATATTTGTGCCTCATCCATTTTTCATATAAAGATGAGCCTCCCCTCCATATTTCTTGGAGTCAAGTTATGAACATGCACCATTGCAACTTACACTCTTCTAAGGTCCACCCATACATTATTAACTTTAGTACACTGAAAAGAAAGCATATCATCTTTCTTTGACTTCATACAAGTCATTGAATGCTTAATGTTCTTGTAATCACTTGAAAGGATTGTGATTGCCAATTTTTACTTTTTTCATTCTTTTGTAAGGATATATGTTCTAAGAATAACAAAAGAGTTTGGACAATGATGACAAATATTCTTCACTACCACTCTATTAATTTCTTTGAATCCTTCCTACTCATTGAAGCGTTACCACATGCTTTCAAAACTTGATGTATTTTAATTGTATTTTGAATTTTTTTTCTTATCTAGCAATGGTAGTAACCAAGACATCTTGAGGCATTGAAGAGTTAGGAAATCCAAGAGAGATGTATGAGTGCATGTTAGAAAGAAAAGAGAGAGAACATTGAAAAAGATGAAAATAACTAAAGAAATCCATATGAGCTACCCAAGAGGTTCACTAAGGGCGATAAGAAAGATTAACTAATAGTGATACCAAGATCCAAGAGAGTATGAACCACTTGCCAACAAATATAAGTAAACTTAGTAGGATATATTTGAGAGTTTAAGATTGTGTGTGTGTGTGTGTGTGTGTGTGTGTGTGTGTGTGTGTGTGTGTGTGTGTGTGTGTGTGTGTGTGTGTGTGTGTGTGTGTGTGTGTGTGTGTGTGTGTGTGTGTGTGTGTGTGTGTGTGTGTGTGTGTGTGTGTGTGTGTGTGTGTGTGTGTGTGTGTGTGTGTGTGTGTGTGTGTGTGTGTGTGTGTGTGTGTGTGTGTGTGTGTGTGTGTGTGTGTGTGTGTGTGTGTGTGTGTGTGTGTGTGTGTGTGTGTGTGTGTGTGTGTGTGTGTGTGTGTGTGTGTGTGTGTGTGTGTGTGTGTGTGTGTGTGTGTGTGTGTGTGTGTGTGTGTGTGTGTGTGTGTGTGTGTGTGTGAAGGCTTGGCACCTAAGGAAGAAAAGTTGATTATTGTTCTCAAGGCTATGATGTTTTTGCTCAAGATTACTCTAAACTCAAGGGATTACCACCTTATGTAGTAACACATTTCCCATTGTGATGGAGGAAAGATCAACCAAGAAAAGATCCTATCCTATGGGTCCTTGGTTTTCTCAAGCAGTAAAGGAGGAAATTGACAAGTTGCAAGGTACAATATTCATACTCTTGAAATTGAACACATTGAATGGACATCATGAAGAAGAGAGTTAACATCAAAGTGTGTTTCAATCATGAGAAGGTAAATGGAACCACCAAGAAGGACAACTACTCCTTGCTATACATTGAGCACATGCAAGAGGTTTTGAGCTCAACAATAATCACTTTCCACATGCATATTGATACATTCAAGTCTACTACTAGGGCATTGTTGTGCCAACCTACTAAAATGAGACAAAATAGTGATATCTACAAGTGGGCAACTCATTGACATAGAATTAAATTACTCAACAATAGAAAGAGAAGGATGGGCATGGTATATAATGAAAAAGTTCTAATATCATCTTTGTGCAACCACATTCACATTCTTTGTTGATCATCAAGCACTACTCCATCTTATGAATAGGATTTGCACTATGGATGAATAGCTTGATGGTTGTTGTTTTCCTTAGAGTTTAATTTCTTAGGGATAGTAAGAAAATGCAAGCAACACTACATGGTTGATCATAGGTCATGCAACATCAACAGAAAACTAGTTGTGGGAGTGGAAAATGATCTTTCAATTATCCAATATTAATCATCAAAGAAAACCTTTTGAAGTAGACCCAATAAATTGTGTTAATGATGTTGTAATACTAATCAAAGAAAACCTTTTTAAGTAGACCCAATTAGTTGGGCTAATGATGTTGCAAAATTTTGACAAAATATTTCTTAGAAAGTCTTTTAGAGAAGGCCCTATTGAGCCAAATATTGATTAAGATTTGACCACCATCTAGAATATTTAGACAAATATATGGGCTTGGACACGATGGCCTTCTAAGAAGATGGGTGTGCACACACCAAATGCAAAATTTAATTAAAGAATGTCACAATGAAATCATAGGAAGATACTAAAATTTGAGACAACAACAAGGAAAATCATTTTCTCTCATATGTGGTGGCCTACCTTATTCAAAATTGTTGCAAATTTTGTCAAGCATTGTGAAAAATCTCAAAGGAGCAAGGTGACAATGACAAGGATGAATTGCACTTGAATCTAGTCACAATCATTTGAGAAACAGGAGGTAGATTTCATTGGACCCATAAGCAAATAAGGAACATCATAGTTATAGCTAATTGTTTATCCAAGCGGGTGGAGCTAGAGCCATAAAGAGAAAAAACACAAGAACAATGGCTAAGTTCCTTTGGAAGCAAGTTATCTCACAATTTGGCTACCCAATTAAAGTGGTCAATAATCAAGAGCCCCACTTATAAAGTATTAGAGCACCTATTGTCTCCTTCTATGGTCATGCACAAAATCATCTTTCTATTATCCTTAAGCTAATAGATAAGACGAGTCAAAAAATAAGATCATCATCCTAATATTGGCGAAAAAATCTCCTTTGCAAGGGGGGAATAGGAGAAAAAGCTAGAGACAACCTTGTGGACCTAAAACAACCATGGGTACTCCATTGTTCATGTGTGTAACTATTGTAGTATTATTAGTTGGAGTTCTTGGTTCCTAGTTTGCAAGTTGCAATGGAAGAGATGTGGGAAGGAAACCCTTGGACTCAATGTATAATTCATATAGAAAAAATAA
The DNA here is from genome assembly GCF_053477565.2 of Lygodium microphyllum. NCBI lineage: Eukaryota > Viridiplantae > Streptophyta > Polypodiopsida > Schizaeales > Lygodiaceae > Lygodium > Lygodium microphyllum. The sequence goes on from NC_141145.1 coordinate 119,042,123, forward strand.
ATAAAACAAAACTTCTAACAATCCATGCATTGATTTTCAAAGAATTCTCATAAAAAAGCTTGGATGTATTTTCAAAGAAGGTTCATAAAAAAGCTTGATATGACAAGCACATTATAAAGAAGCTTTGATATGGAAGATATAGTTTTAGTATTAACACAGATGGATAATAAGATGTTAATGAAGTTTTGAGGACTTTCCCCTTATTAAGAAAGAAATACCAACTCTTAAGTGTTGAAATCAAAGATTTAATAGGAAATATAATGGACTATTATAATGGTAGCCACATTCATAGATATTTCCAATTTTAGAACCACAAACACAAGGAACCATTACAAGAAGACAAGGAGGATATCAAGGCCAAAAATATACATATTGGACCCACATGAGGGAAAAAACATGGCTAGGGCCCTAACTTTCATCAATGTCAAGATAATAACCAAGAGATAAAGCTCAATTGTGATCCATCTTGATGAAGAGTCCAACCAAAATATCATCTTGTATGAGGTATGGACACAACTAGGACAACCACAATTTGTGCCTACTAACAATCAACTTAATTCATGTAGCTATATGTCCCACCTATTTTTAAGAAAAATGCCAAGTGTTAATTGCAACTAAAATTAAAAATGTACCTAGGATGTTTTATGTGCTTCCTAATGAGTAGGGTACATGGAAATCTGTATTGATTGATGCTAACATGGATTGCAATGTGGACTTTAAGGGCAAAAGAGTGTAATCCAATCTCCCAAACACCACTATGGTCATCTTCTTTAGCCAAAAGCATGCTTTTTTTTTATAAAAAAGAACACAAAAAAAAAAACCAAAACATAGGACCCAACAGAGACTATTGATGTGGATAAAGACTAGCTCAAGGCCTTAAGAAGTTGTAGAGACACCCCCAAGCTCATGCACCATGTCTCCTTTGCCATAGATCATGAACAAGAGAAAGTAACTAGGTTAGAGGGATCTAATGCAATTGCAGCTCCTTTAAAAAAACCAACTTAGAGGAAGAAAATGCAACCAAATAGAATAACTAAACGTCACTCAATATTGAAGGAGCCACTAAGAAGAGATGGGTGACTAGAATCTATTCATTTCTCAAAGCTACTATAAGGGAAATCAAAGGATTTGGATTGTCACGACACAACAATGAAATAGTTCTTATATCCAAGAGACTAGAGGATCCACAAGCTCTCATAAGTCAAACAATCATAGTCAAGAAACTAAAAGCCCAACAAGAGCTAAGAAGCCAACCCAACAATCAAAAATTGAGAAACTAACATCTCCATAAGAGCTAGAAAGACAACCAAAAATATCCAATACTGAGGCCCCAACCTCTAAGTCTAAGGGACAAAACATGGAAAAATTGTGCCCACAATAGAACCCACCAAAATTAAAGATGCCTAGGACAAAAAGGAAGATGAAGCTAAAGAAGACCACACCTGTGTACAAGGATAAGGGGAATGTGGGAACTAAGTTCCTATTGATCAATTGCTAGAAATTTAATCAAACAACTAAGGACTACACCCTACAAAAAGTGTATGATATAGGGTATCCAATGCTAAATTGACCATCTTAACAAAAGCCTATTGCTAACTTGGAAACAATATGAGCACATACATGCCTATCAATTTAAAATAATTGAAAATTTGCTCAAGAAACTTATACTAGGATACGGTGAAAGGCTCCACATAATACCCTCATATCTTCAACAATACACAAGGTCTAGAACAAAGAGCTAAAGCTTATCAAAAGCCAAAATAGTGCACCAATAAACTTCCTTAAGAGTTGGCACAAAATGCATTGGGAGGTGGAAACTATAGAGTATATATTGATTGCAAGAGAATAAAAGCAAATTGTGGAGGGTGACACTACATTAACCACTATAATAGGTGAGTGCATGCCCGCATACTACACCTAAGACAAAGGTTGACTATGAGGATCTATCCTAATGGAAACCTCCAGTGTTTAATGTAATGTCCTTAGTGCTAGTTAATTGCAAGCAATACACCTTAAGATATATGGTTAATTCCTTCATGGTTATTAAGGCAAAAGAGCCACTCTTGTTGCCTCTATGCAAACCAACAATGCTATAAGTATTGTGAGCACATGAGTTAAGAACTTCAAGGACGTTTTTGCTAAATGATTGTACAAGATTGTGCATGCTCCTCTCCTTGCTTCTATGATGCAACTTGGCTTTGATAGTATCCTGGACATGTTAGAGGTTGGCATTGTTAACCGGAAGGCAAACAACACGGAAAATCTGGAAAAGCTAAAGCAGAAGACAAAGGCCAAGGCAAAGTGAAACGGAAGACAAAGATGTACAAGGAGAAAAGTCCTAAATAAGGGAACAAGGCGCACAAGGAAAACCGCAAGTCAATACTTTTGTAAAAGAGCGCAAGTGCATCATGGTTTAATTCAAGGAGCGTCGGGCTCTCACCCGTGCAATTTGTAAATGTAGACAGACGGTGGAAAGGAAGCTAGGAGGATAGAGGGACAATAGGAAAAAGGGCCTAGGCCACGGCCGGCCATGTAAAAAAGGGAACAAGGGGATGACCGCCCAAAAGGGATTTAGGGTTTTGTATATAAAGTTGAAAAGTGAATGAGAAGCTCGTTCTTGTGTGTGGCCAAAAGTGGCTCTCCTCTTCTTCTTCTTCTTCTTCTTCTTCTTCTTGCTTGCTTGCTTGAGCTTGTGCTTGAGAGAGGGAGTGTGAGAGTGTGAGAGTGTGAGGGAGTGAGTGTGTGAGGGTGAGGGAGCGGGAAGGAGAAGCTCTCCATCTTCTCCTCTCTTCTTCTCTTCTCTTCTCTTCTCTTCTCTTGCTCGCAGCTATGGAGCTTGGAGTGTGGAGCTTGAGGATGGAGCTTGCTTGAAGCTTGCACTTGGATCATGGAGCTACCGGAGTGCGTGGGAGAGGAGGTAACTCAAACGGCATGGAGGTAAGCTCACTACACCCATAGATATGGAGGGCGCGTCGGTTATGTGAGAGGTAGCCATTAGTGCTCGGCTTGGAACGCTTGAAACAATAAGCAGTCCGTGGGTCTTGGCGGTTGAGCGAAAGCTCCCACATTTTGGTTCCGTTTGTCGGGACCAATGGATTCAAGCCTTGAGCGCTTCAAATCAAGCATTGAATTAGGGTTTTCCCCGAACCGGTGCTTGAGGTAGATAGGTAAGAAGCGAGGAGTTTGAAGAGGTATTCGATCTCCTAGCAAGTAGGTTTTTGTTGTTTTGGACTTGGAAAAGCATGATGGAGTAGTGTAGGTATTTTTCTTATAATTTTTTCTTGCATTTAGGAAGGATAGGAGCAAAAATTGGAGCAAACAGTAGGGTTTTCTGTTGCTATATAACAGGCTGAAACAAGGGAATAGGGGCACAGATTCAGAATTCTAGCTGGAAGAGTGTGAGGAACTAACCTCTGAGGTCACAGCAGGCTGGGATTGGGCAATAAGAGGCCAGGGGACCAGGAAAGGCCACATTTGGCATCCTGCCCTCTAAGAAGAGAGTCTGGAAAGGTTAAACATATGGGCGTCGAGTAATTCATAAACAACACCTTGTCCAGCGGCTTCTCCGGTAGGAATACATGATATGTGATCAGCCATGTAATGTTGTTTTTCCTTCCGTACCACCATAGAGAAGTCAAAATCTAAAAGCAGAAGGAGCCATTGAGCTATGTGTCTCGTAGCGCAAGGTTTGGTTACTAGATAGAGCAAGGCTTGATGGTCCACAAAGAAGGTAAAGGGCGTGGCCAAAAGATAATGCCGGAATTTCTTCACAGTGAACACCATGGCTAATCCCTCTCTTTCGGTCGTGGAGTAGTTCATTTTTGTCTCAATGAGTTGTCTACTAGCAAAGCTCACTGGATAGTCTAAATTGTGTTCACCAGGTTGGCACAACACTGCCCCCACGGCAAACTTAGAAGCATCAATATGCACGTGGAAGGTGATGGTCCAATCTGGGGCTCATAGGATTGATGCTCTGGTTAGAGCCTTCTTGAACTCTTTGTATGCCTGTTGGCATGCTTCAGTCCATTCGAAGACAATAAGCAGCTTATACAAGGGTCTCGCGATCAATGCATAATTCAGTACAAATCGCCGATAGTATCCAGTATGGCCTAGGAAGCATTGAACTCCCTTGTAGTTGTTTGGGGGTGGAAGGTCAATAATGACCTTGACCTTCGAGAAGTCAGTGGCAATGCCATTCTTTGACACCACATGCCCTAGGATGTACCCATGCTTCACCCAAAACTGGCACTTTAAGGGGTTCAAGGAGAGACGATATAAGCGACACCGCTCGAAGACCGCTCAGATTTTGTCTAGGTGTTCGATCCAGGTCGAGTGGACACAGAGGTCGTCGACAAAGACTTCTAACTCCTTGCAAAGCATGTCCTTAAAGATGGTGCACATGAGGCATTGGAAAGTGGCAGGGGCATTAGTCAACCCGAAGGGCATGACTATGTAAGCAAAGACGCCCCACTCAATGGCAAAGGTAGTCTTATGCATGTCCGCAGGATGCACTTGCACCTGGTTGTACCCTGAGAAGCCATCCAGAAAACTGTAGGCTTCCTTGCCTACCACCCTCTCAAGCATGTGCTCGGTGTACGGCAATGGATAGTTGTCCCTCTTGGTAGCAGTGTTTACCTTCTTGTAATTGATGCACACTCGGATCTTTCCATTCTTCTTCATCATGATGACTATGGGCGATACCCAGTCTGTGTGCTCAATTTCGTAAATGAATCACGCTCTTATCAACTTATCAATCTCTTCCTTGACATCATGAGCATGTTTTGGATTCATAGGGTACGGTCGCTGCTTGACCGGCGTTGCATCTGGAGTCATGGGTATGTTGTGAGTCATGACACTCGGATCTACCCCCTTAAGCTCTTCTAAGGACTAGGCAAACACGTCTATGTACTCTCGCAAGAGAGTGACAAGACTCGTTTCTTCTTCATTAGTCAAGTCATCGGCAATGAAGACTTGTCAGGGTGTTTCCCCTTCCTGGGCTAGGTCCACCTCTTTGACCTTGGCTAGTCCCTTGATTGGTTCGCTCATCTGCGCTTGACATTTGGCACTTAACAGAACTACCACCCTATCCCCTTTTTTGAATTTTGTAAATCATTTAGGGAGGTCTTGCGGTTTTCGTTGTTCTATCGTTCGTGTATTTCTAGGTTGTTTCGCCTTTTCCTACCTTGATCGTCTGCGCCTCAGGTGGACGGGTAGGTCCCCGTTGGTGCGTCTAGTTGTGGGCGGCCTAGGGATTTCTGGATCACTATCCGAACTAACCTCCGATTCAGAGTCGAACCATCCGTCTTTGCTAGAAGAGGTGGTCTCCCCTAGTGGGCGCAGTTTAGATGGTGATTCAGTCCTAAGCACTGATGTCATTCCTGGCTGGGCTAGGCCTACTTGCTCAAGGTCTATGGCTCCTACGTGTTCCAACCAAGCGCGATCACATTCCACGTGCATGACTCCTTGCCCCATCCTGAAGATACTCTTTTTCTGCGGCTTGGAGTCTGCGCGTATTTGCTCTGTTTCTTATCCTTTAGTGTCGTATTCCACGGTATCTACTTCACCCTCACTTTTATCACTGAAGGATTGGAAGTCTTTGTATTCATCGTTAGAATTCTCTTCATCAAATTGCTCGTCGTCTCCTAGGGCTTGGTATATCTCTGGTCGTTGGTCAGGAAACCAGGGCCCAGTTATACATGAGGTTTAAGTCATGCACTCTGGTCCATTGCCATTTGGATTCATCTAAAAGATCCTGGAGTGGTTTGAAATTTGCAGTTGGATTGCCAGCTAGCTTGTCCGTTAGGTGTTCCAGTATCTCCTAGAGTTCCCTTTTGTTGGTTGGAACTTGGGAGTTGACGGGCTTTGGTTTTCCACGAAGGCTTCCTGCCATCATGTAGACTGGTACGGAAGGTGTGTCATTAGCCTTGCCGATTGTTTTGATGGCTTGCTCATACACCTCGTGATCAGAGAACGGGAGGTCGATTGTAGGAAGAACATGCATCCAATCCCGCTCGTCCTCCAGGCATGGGATATACTTGGTCATGGGCCCATAGGACTTCTTGACCTGAGCATTACCCTTGAGCATAGCAGAGATGGTATCTAAGTCGACTGGTGAGGTCCTCGAGATGTCAATCTCTACTCTCAAGGCGTCCATCCTATTGCCAAGTAAGATCAAGCCGTTACCCCAATCTTTGATGACTCTAGCATTGCGCATCCAGGGTCGGCCTAATAGGATGTCGTAGTCCACTCCCTTCATGACTATAAAGTCGACGGAGAATTGGACTCATGCGATCTTCACTGGCCAATTCTTAAGCACCCCGAATGGCTTGACTCTCATACCGTTTGCTAGTGTGACATTAAACCTAGCAGTCTTGACAGGTGGGTTTCCCCAAGTCTGAAGCACTGCATGGCTAAGCACACTAACCCCAGCCCCCATGTCCATGATTCCCTTTCTCATTGTATCACCTAGGGCTAAGACCGGTAAGACCGCATGCATCTCGGAACCTTCCCAAAAGGCATTGACGTGCAAGGATTTAGGCATAGAGTGCAGCGTCAAACTCGGTATTTGTGTCTCTGCATCATGGTCATGAGGGTCTGCCATGACCTGCTCTTGTGACCCTTCAACCCACTGCTTAAGATCTTGCCATAGGGTGGGGTGTTGCCTAAGCAGAACTCCCAAGCTAAGTGTTATAGGGGTAGTTACCAACGTGGTTAGGAGATCGTTGGGTGTTCGTCTCTCTCCTAACCTGGATCGTCCTGACCAGTGGCCGTGACTGAACCACGGCCCTGTAGTGCTAAGGCTTGGCCTTAGTGGCACTGCTTGTGGTGCAGATGCTTCTCCCGACTTTGGTTGTGGAGGCGAGGTTGACGTACTCATGCTGGAGAGGTCATCGATTTCGTCCTCTAGGATGGGCTCATCGTCTTTAGATGCTCTTAGGCTTCTTTCACCCATTCCTTCACCTTTTCTATGGCCTCTAACTGTCGCTTCGGATGTGGGTATTCCCCTACCTTAGCGCTTCCCTTTTCAGCTGTCTTAGGGGCTGACGTCTCTGCCTCTGCATCAGAGACCTTCTTCCCAGCAGGCAGAGTTGTATCACCCTCCGTTTTTAGTGCGACTTTAGCTTCGGACCTCTTCCTCCTCCGTCTATGGCTCCTCTTCCCTATCGAGGCTGCATCGAGATTGCTAGGTCCTGGCAGAGAGATGCCGGCCTGCTTCGTTTGGGCACAGGTCATGACCCGCAATGGGATAGGCGCGGCCTCCCCATCATGGTTCTCGACACCAAACAGTCCCACTAGGACAGATGGCTCGTTGGTTGAGCTAGACGACGGCTTTTGCCTTGGGCAATCGATGAAGAGATGGGTGATTCCACACTCAGCACACCTTTGGTCAGCCTTATCTCTATTTTGCTGCTCCCTTTCAGGGCAGTGTGATGAGACATGACCTGGGTGACCACAAGTCCAACAGGTGATTGGATCCTACGTCTGCCCTCCTAATCCTTTACCTCGTCCTCTTCCTAACGCCATCGCCGATACAGGGCGATAATCCATGAGGACAGCGTTGCCCTCATCATCATGCGAGACGTAAGGGCATATGTAAGCTTCTTCCTCGTTCGATTCTTCCACAGAGTGGACAGGAGCGTCACTCGGTGGATGGGTTACGTAAGGACCAGGCGGTCTAGGAATGCATGTAGGATTTATTTCCATCCTAGGAATAGCCGTCTTAATGTCGTTAGGCGTAGGGAGAGCCAATGGGACTTCCCTTTCGAAAAATGGATGCGGCCTGTTCGTTAGGTAAGGCTGGCCATATGGTTGTGAGCATGGGAGTCTTCTTGGCAACCTATAATACGCGATGTCATGACCAAACCTACCACAGTTAGCGCAAGGTCTTGACCTAGGGTCTTGACACTTGATTAGCAAGTGGTTTCCGCCACGAGGCTGATGCCCTCTCTGAGCTTCATGAGTTGGTCTCTTCTAGGCTCACGCTTCTGGAGCTCCGCTCCTTCAGCTGATCGTCAACTTGGATGGCTTCCTCAAAGACCCTAGCTAGCGCATCTCGCTGCAAGCTCGAGTTGCCTGCCAAAGCCTTATATAGTTCCTCATTCTGAATCCCGCTGATGAATACAGTTGATACTGCTCTTTCAGTCGGCTGTTCTCCAGTAGGGATTCTCTTGAAGAGGCTCCGCACATGGGTCATGTAATCGCGAATGTCCTCTTTCTCTTTCTGCTTGACGTTCATCAAGCGTACCAGTAGATTATCAGAGTATCTGAGCTCAGCAAATCTCTTAATAAAGAGATCCTTGAGGCCATCGAAGTTGGCTCGCTCTGCGTTATTTAAGCTTGTATACCACGTCCTACCCTTGTCACCCAAGCAAAGCCCGAACGCTTGAGAGCATTGAGTCAAGTCTTTGAGGCTGTTGGCTTTGCAGACTTGCTCGAACTGCTCAACAAAGCTGTATGGATCATCATGGGGTTGGTACTTATCGAGTTTCTTGGCAACAATAGGGATTTTAGGCTGGCTCTTTGAGCCTTGGTTTGCTCCTAATCCTGCGAGCATCGATGTCGCTAGAGCCGTGGCACTTTGCTCTGTAGCCGTGTTATCGAGCAGTCGCTTCATGAGAAGCTCACTCAGCGTTAAGTCTCCTTTTAGTGCTCTCTCATGGTCTGTTCGATTTCTGCCAGCCAAGTTCAGCACTCGCTGCACCTCTCGCAACTCCATGCTCTGCCTTTGGCTCCTAGCTTGCTAATCCCTATTGTATTCAGCCATGCCTTGAAATGCTTTGCGGGCCAGCTTTCTCTCCTCTTCTAGATCTGCGATGATAGCGTCTGTTGTCCTACCGCGGTGCTTATACTGGGCATGAGTATCATAACTGCTGACCACTGCTGAATAGCATTTGGAAAGGCTCCTAAGTCGAATTCCTTGTTAGATCTACAGTCTAAACTTTCTTCTGCCATTTTCGAGTTATCGTGCTCCACCAAGCTATCGATCAGGTTCAATAGACTTGTCAAATCCACTTCGTCGGCGTCCCTTGCTTGGTCCTACTTTTGTGCATTGATGGTTTGTCTACGTCTTGGGTCCTCTCCTACTGGTGGGTTCCTTGAGTGGTTTATCTAGGTGAGTTCCTTCAGTTATTGAATACAATCCTCAATTTATGGTTACTCAATGTGTGTGTCTTTTCCTGTGCACTTGTGCTCAATCAGGCTTTTAGTTTCCTTAAGTGTACTTCAAGTGCGGAAATTTAGGGTGAGTGCGGCAACCAATTTCTAGTCGTCTTACGCACTCTCACGTTGTTTCGGGCCTAATAGGCTTGTTGGTCAATTTTCTGGCCATCTTGTCAGGGTTTAGGGTTTCTCTAATATGTTGCCTCGTTAGTTTTTGGTCCAATCAGGCTTTACTACTCAGCGGTTTGCGTCTAAGTCTCTGGGTCTCTCAAATGCCTAGTTCTAGCTGCTAAGCAACTACGGCCAACGATTTTACCTATTTCGTGTGCCAGAATCAAGTTCTGAGCGTCCTAAGGGCTTTCGACAGTTCGAGCTGTTGAGTTCTAGCCGGGCCAGGTCAAATTTCTAAAAACTTAATAAAAATCTACACTCGGTCCAACTGGTCCGAATTGTAGGGTCTAAGTGGGTCACTCGGACGGGCTGAGGCGCATGGGCCGAGGGCCGAATTTGGGACTTGGACAGGGTGGACTCGGACAGGCCGGGTCGAGTGGTCGATTCGGACAAGGTTGCTCGGATGGGCCGATGAAATTGGACCGAGGCAAGTGGGTCGAGGGTCGAGTTTGACACGTGGCAGAGGGCCGAATTTGTCCACTGCCCAAATGGTAGACTCGGACGGGCCGATTAGGGTTTTGGCCGAATGGACCGAATGGCAAGGGACCGAGGGCCGATTCTAGGACTCAGCCCAGAAGTGACCGTTCGGATGGGCCAAGCGTGGTGCACATCAACAGCGTGAGTTTGATTTCGGTCATTTCTTGTGATTTACTCAATCATATCAGGCACAAACCTCCAGATCCTACCTAAGGGGATAAGAGAAGGGATTCATATACTTGGATAGAGTGGTGGGCTCTTCGTTGGTGCGATTGAATCGAATCGGGCGATAGCTCTCTCTCTCTCTCTCTCTCTCTCTCTCTCTCTCTCTCTCTCTCTCTCTCTCTCTCTCTCTCTCTCTCTCTCTCTCTCTCTCTCTCTCTCTCTCTCTCTCTCTCTCTCTCTCTGAAATGGTTGCAAATGAGTCCTTCCTTGGCCTCTTGGCTCTTATACCCCTTCCCGGGTATGGTGTTGATGCCCCCAATCACTCACTTGCTGATCTTGGGCACCACAAGCGAGCTTTTTGCCATTTTTGCACGATTTTTGCCCTGTTTTGCAACAGTAAACCCTTCTCCAGTGCGATTTCCTAATCATATCCTACTCTAAATGCAACAAGAATCGAAAGCAAAATACTGAAATGTTTTCTCCACGTTTCCTCCACCAGATGAGCTTTCCCTAATAATATCGCTGCTCTAAGTATGGGTGCTCCAAATAAGGGATCAGTTGACCCATCAACCTCTATGGATGTTTCCTTACAAATGTCTAATCAATCGCGCATAGACCTCCAAGGCATTGATGTCATTAGCGCAGTCAAAAATAATAAGGTTTAATCTTATTAAGATTAACCTTATTCTTAAACTCCACACCCTCAAGATCTGCCAATAATGCTATGGATTTATTATTTGTGATCCAGTGCTTGAGCACGGACTGCCTGACCAACTAATAGAAAAAGCCCGACTTAGGCGATTAATCCTTAAGATCCAGCCCTATCAGCTGATAGCAGGCCAACTCTATAGGTTGGGGCAAGACTGATTGTTGCGCAGATCCGTATGCGAATATGAGATGCACGATGTGCTCTCAAAAGCGCACGGAGGCATTGCCGCAGGGCACTTTAGCAGGGACACGACAACACGAAAAGTGTTGCAGTCTCAACTGTGGTGGCCCACGCTTTTCCACGACGCAGCACGATTCGTCAAGCACTGTCACGAGTGCTAGCGGACAAAGGTCCCGATTTGCAAGGATCAAATGGAATTAACCCCACTTATTGCTCGACAACCCTTCAAAAAATAGAGAATTGATTTCATTGGACCCATCAGTCCTGCGGCACAGTATTCACAGGCCAACTACATCATTGTGGCCACGGATTACCTCACTAAATGGGCAGAAGCAAGAGCAACACAAAAAAACGACACTAGAACGACGGCTAAGTTCTTATGGGAGCAAGTGATTTCACGATTCGGCTGCCCCATCGAACTGGTCAGTGATTGACCAAGGCACCCACTTCATCAATGAAGTGATCGTGCATCTCCTGTCCACCTTCCTCATCATCCATCGCAAATCCTCGCCATACTACCCTCAAGCAAACGGCCAGGCCGAATCAACGAATAAGATTCTTGTCAATGTCCTAACCAAGGTTGTCTCTGCTTCACACAGCGACTGGGACAACAAGCTGATGGCAGCTCTGCAGACTTACCGAACAGATTATAAAACGGCTGTCGGTCAAACCCCCTTTAGGCTGGCATATGGAACAGAAGTAATTCTACCATTAGAATTCTTCGTTCCTAGCCTAAGAATAGAGCTGCAAGAACGATGGGACGGGAAGGAGGCATGGATGCAACGCCTAGTTGAGCTCGAACGCCTCTCGGAGACTCGCCTTCTAGCCACCCATGCTCTTTTTTTTAGAAAACCCGACGCAAGAGTTGGTTTGACCAGCACGTCAAGCAACGCGAGTTTGAACAAGGTGACTTAGTGCTCCTCTACTCAATTAAGGGGCATAAGCAAAAAATGAAATTTAGAGGTCTTGGACCCTTCAGAGTTCGTGCAATTAGCCGAACAGGCAATGTCGAACTTGAGATCCTAGACGGTGAAGGGATAGGCTTCTTCAATGGCAGTCATGTCAAGAAGTACTACCCTCCTATGCACCCTTTGCATGAGCCACCGATGTTAGAACTGCCTGTCAAAGTACGAGTAGCCACAATCACTGAAATCGACGACGAGGATGAGGAAGCCGTAGAACCCGCATACCTCCATATTACGATCACGGCAAAACAAACATGCACTTTCAACGCCTTGATCGATGAGGGAGCAGACTTCAATGTCTTAACCCACGATCATTGGACTCAACTTGGCAAACCACAACTTCAGTCCACTAATGCAAAATTAAGCCCATATGGGGCCCATTCCTACACACTACTCGGCAAGTGCAAAGCAACCGTTTCTATCGAGTCTGAGACTGTTCCAATGATTTTTTACGTGTTGCCAAATGTTAAAAACGCAGGCACAGAGTCACTACTAGGGTGAACTTTCAAAAAGCAGACCCTCTGCAATGTTGATTACGCGTCGCAGCGCATCCACCTCGCAATAGGCAACGTTCGCATTGTTACAGACTTCAGTAAGGGCTGCGCGACCTCATCCCGGGCCACAGAGCCACTGATAGAAACGTATGTAGTCAAGTCTAAGGAGGGAGGTAGTGCGTGGCCGCCACTCCCTGAATTTCATAGGCCGCAACCCATAGCAGCCAAAGCTAAGTCCCCACAGCCTCGCCTTCAATGGATGCCTAAATAGCTGCAATAGCAGCCTTGGAGTCGACGCTCCTACCCTCATAAGACCAGAAACTCTAAACCTAGGAGGCCCAAATGCAGTTACAGGTATAGACACATCATCAATCAAAGATGGGTTCCCAAAGCCCTCTTGCACGCTCAAGGCTACTACGACGGCAATGATTGGATATGGATACCTAAGGCCCACATGGCCAAAGGCACCACTCATAAGCCAGCCTCAAGCTTGGTCATCCCAAAAACCGTACAACCTCAACACCACAAGCCGCAAAGCTTCCTTGACCTGCAACCATCTAGTTCATCCATGTGTGAACCCAAGAGAGTCGCCCAAGCCTATCGGCCCACGCAACAGCCACCGTCACAAGAGACATCACCCGCCAGAGTCGATCCAACTTTCCCAATCCATCCTAAAAGTAGTAGGCCGTCACTCAAGGCTGTTGCTAACCCAGCCTTCATCCCAGCGACCCAATCGCAAGCTCAAGAACACTCACCACTGCAACTTTTCGTCGCCAAAGGCTCCAGTCCTACCAAACCCAACCACCCGCGGGCCTTAGGCCCTCTTACGAGAGGAAATCCTTTCTCTCACTAGCAGCTGATTTAGCTGAAGAAATAAGGGATGACGTGGTGGATTGCATTGAGCGACTGGACGCCACTTTTGTGTCGCTAGCTCTGAGCTACGATTGCCTTGACTTAGGCCTATTGGACAAATCCTTCGCAACCGAAGTCCAAACGATGCCTTATTCTTGGGAAACGTTTGAATTCGCATTTGCAAAAGCCGCTACCTCCACTGCTAAATTGCTCAGCAATGAGATCTCCAAAGAGCAAGTAATCAAACAACGCCTCATCACATCGTATGATCAGCAAACCACTTCTGCCATCACTGACCAAGAAGTGGCAGAGCTGTCAAGACTTACTGAGACGAAATCCTAGTTCTTAAGGCATTGGTACGCTCTTAGGTTGCAATGGGAAGTTGAAGGATGCCGAATAATGACCAACACTGAGCAGCGCCGCGCTATCAAAATAGCAGAGTACGACCCCACACATGTCGCACCAACCTCATATCGAGTGTTAACCACTCTTCGAGGCCGTCCAATAGAAGAACACATCAAAGGGCACCCCTACCTCGACCGCTTGTTGACCGAGGAAGAGTTGCACATTGCTAGCCGAGTCAACTCTGGTGACTTCCTAACAGATGTTCTCACATACATCACCCAAGTGGGGATTAAGCCCTGTGATCTGGACCACGAAGCCCAATTGGAATACAATCCCAATTTCTATACTTGGCTCTTTCACAAGTAACCCCTACACCTCCATGCCGAAAGCCCTTAACCATTTGACCCTAAATCCTAGGAAGGATTCTTCTCAAGCTAGAAGGGGAGGGGGTAAGGTGAATCAAATCAGAATCAGTAAATCAAATCAAAGTCAGTCAAACACATAGCCATATATTGTAAAAAACTGATGGGGTAGGAAAAGGGCATGGAAACTTTGAAGTAAAGGGCAAAAAGTCAAAGTTTGAAAAGGAGAATCTGCATTAGATCTTAATGAATTCATTCAAAAGCATAGAGTTTTTCTTTTTCAGCAAATTATTATGTCGCAAGCACTAATGAAAATTACGGTTTATGACAGGAACAAAAAATGTCGCAGCAAGACCGAGCCCACCGACTCCCATTCACGGAAGAAGAGAGAACACGGTACAGCATCACCTTGGAGAGCCGCACCTACAATCAATTGAAATTCTGAACTATTCACAATGTAGAAGGATTAGTGGCCAAGGAAGAGGCGGCCAGGAGAGTCGTGGAAAGTTGCAACTTCAAGAAGTACCTGGAAAGCTTCGCACAAGAACCCGATCACATGAGCTGTGTGGAATTTCTCAGGTCCTACAACCCCGACAGCGAATGCAGCACCGTCACAGTGGGAAGAGGACAGAATGCCAAGCAAGTATTGGTTCGTCTAACCTCGACATTGGTGGAGAAGGCACTGGGACTGGAACCAAAGGTGGAAAAGAAGCAGAAGAGGGATGTATACGCCATGCTAGGGATGAGAAAGGAGGACGTGCTGACAAAAGACGGCATCAGTATCCAGGACATCCCCAATGCAGAGACCAGGTTACAAGCGAAACTCATACATGTGCTCTTTTCTAGCCAGTGCTACAACGCGTTGATGCACCGGATCAGCATACCGGTACTGGAGAATGTGGCGGCCCATACCCTGCACGAAGTCGACTGGAACTGCTACGTGTGCAAGATCTTCGACCAGGCAGCTCGAGCGTAGCCTTAAGAAGCATGCTCGCAGGAGGAGAATCCCCAGTGTCGAAGGCCACAGAAAGAAAGAGGGCCTCCTCCAAAGCCTCGTTCATCGCCTACGGGAGCATCTTAACTGCGCTTATCCAGGAGGCCATGAAGGAAGCGCAGAAGGCAGAAGAGGGGGAGGGGGAAACACCTGATAGATCACCTCCTCATCAACACCAGGAGAGGTCCAGCGATAAGACTGAGACCGAGGAAGAAGGGGAGGAACAAAAAAGTAAAAAGTAGGTCGGAGACCGAGAAGAAGGCAATGCAAAGGAAAAAGAAAAAGGACAATGAGGGCCACATGAAAGAGAAAGAAGACTTGGAGAAGGCCAAGAGAGAGTCCATTAGGGAGGCCAAAGAGAGGGAGAAGAAGAAAAGGAAAGGAAGCAATTACAGAAGGCTAAGAAGGCATCGAAGCAGGAGGCAGAGGAGAGAAAAAGAAAGGAAAAGGAAGAAAAAGAGAAGAAGAAGGAAGAGCAGAGAAAAGCAGAAGAGGAAAGGCGGAGGAAGGCTGATGAAGAAGAGGAAGAACTAAGAAGGAAGGAGGAAGAGGACCTGGCGGAAGCTACACGCCAATCCATAGAACAACAATGCAGAGCTGATGAATTGGGGAGTTTGAGCCCACATAGAGAAGAAAGGCATGGGTCAAGCACACAGGTGCCGAAGATTGTGCCGCCCACCGTCGCGCTGAGGGCAAGGGCAAGGCCCCGATCCACCCAATTCCTACTCTATTAGTGCCTCCCACCGAGCCAACCACTATCACTCCCAGCATGCCCACCAGTACAGACGTATCAAATCTTGTGACATGGATGTAGTATTTCATTAACAAGGAGATAGCCCAGGGGGCGAGCACTGAAACCATGGCTATAGAATGAAAGCAACCGGCCACAGACGCAAAGTCTAGGCAAGATCCCAAGTGACAAAAGGTGGAGGCCTCAACAACACCCATTCAAACAACGAAGAGGCCGCCTGCTAATTATGACGAATACGTTGCTGAGCTACTCTCACAATTGGAGAGAGCTAAGGAGGAGCGAAGGGTAGCAGTGGCTGAGTTGGCAGGCTGAGAAGGAATCAATAGCCACCTTCCAGCTTGACAAAACAAGGATGATAGGCATGCAACAAAGGGAGATCGCAGATCTCAAATAGGAAATAAAGGCTAAGGATGACAGAGAGGAGCACTGGAGGTAGCAACTCGAGAATGAAACACAGGAGCTGGTAAAGATGCAAAGAGAACATAAGCTCTTGATATTGCAATACCAGGAGCTCATTACAAAAACTGTTAAAGTTGAAGAACTCATGGCTGAGCTCAATGCCAAGGATGAGAAAAGGAAACAGGACATGGAAGAGCAGCAAGAAGAGATTGAGCGCCTAACCAGTCAGTTGAACTAAGAAAGAGAAGAACAGGAGAGGTTGATCAGGGAATTGGAGGACCAAGAGCAAAGGCTCATGATACTAACCCTAAAGCAAGAAGAGAGCATGGAGGACATGAACAAGAAGGCAGAGGAGTGGGCAGTGCATAATGAAACGAGGGTGAAGACACTGGCACGGCACCTCGCTCTGGTAGAAAAGGAAAAGATCATTGCAGAGAGCAAGGCAGAAGCCGCCCAGGTGGCCTTCAATGCCCAATAAAAAGCCTTCCTTGACACCATCATGGACACTACACGCTCAGAGGAAGAAAAGCCGTTAGAGGTGGCACAAAGGAAGCTCAACATTGCACGAAGAGCCCTACGCACAGGACTGCAAATGCCACCTCAACTTGCAGAGGTTAGGCTAAGCCTTGGCGAGCAACGGAAATACTCAGCTTGCTGGCCGGCCTAACCCCCCAGGAAGCGGATGCCCTAGGATTTGAAGAGAGAGCACCATAGGAAGACCGGCAGGGGGAGGAAGCCGAATTTGAAGTTGACGTGAACAGATTCACGAAAGATGTCATCCCACAACCCCCCTTGCCGCACAATCAGGAACAGCAACCACTTGACCCGCCCCTGGACAGACAAGCCACGCTCAAGGAGCGACGGAAAAAATTGGTGGAAGAAGCCAGGAAAAGGTTGCAGGAAAAGCCAGGTCGTGCGGCCATCCGCATCCCTCCCACCATGCCCCGATGACCTCCCAACGCAATTCCACGCGAAGCTTGTGGTCTAGGAACGACAGGAAATCGAAAAGGACCCTTTCTCTTTTAGCTTCCTTATGCCTAACAGCCTGAGAAGGGTCCTGCCGATCAAAGTAATAGAGGAGGTGATCACAGCTGGCAGCCGACTAGGCCAAAAATGGCTGGATGACAGGGCAAAGACCCCCACTCTGTGGGGCACAGAGGAAGCAGAATTTTGGCAAGTGCCATTTCCCTTATCCTGGGAAGAGCAAGAACATCTTGACGAGCACTATAACAGGCTCATGTATGAACGCATGCAACTCATCTCTGACGAGGAAGCCGACGAACTACGCTTAACTGTCACATTCAATGATGTGCTCTGCCAACCAAATCTCTTAGAGATAGAGCAACTAAAGTGACTATTAGAGGGTTGAAGTCAATTTGAACAACGTTGGTGTGAAAACCACGTTGCAACGGCCGAACTAGGAGCCCAGATCATGAAAGTATCAAAGGAGCGATTGGCCAAATGGTGGTCCCAAAGAGACCCAACCTATGTGGCACCAACTTCCCTTCGAGTGCTGACTGCCATTCAGGGTACGGACTTAGCTGAAACTAGCCAAGAGAACTCTCTGTCTGATAAGGTTCTCACTGAGGAGGAGTTACATGTTGCCAGTAGACTCGGACAAGGTTCCATGCTACTAGATGTTGCAAAATATCTATCGGTATTGAGTAAGCTGCCACAAGTACTAG
This sequence comes from Lygodium microphyllum, assembly GCF_053477565.2. Classification (NCBI taxonomy): domain Eukaryota; kingdom Viridiplantae; phylum Streptophyta; class Polypodiopsida; order Schizaeales; family Lygodiaceae; genus Lygodium; species Lygodium microphyllum. The sequence goes on from NC_141145.1 coordinate 119,059,831, forward strand.
ATGTGTGTGCCACACTCCAGTACAATCCGAAGTTCTACAATTAGCTTTTATCCTCATGAAGTGACATGGATTCATAGATATGTATATAAATAAACAATGACTTTTGTGACCCTGTATAGACAATGTCAACACACACAAGCAATGATAGTCAAGCGCAGGGAGAAGAGTTGGATTCAACATGCTAAGCTCCTCAGGTCCTCCTCTCACCACACATTTAGAACTTGGGTGACCATTCCCACCTCCAGGTGGAGGGCATGCAACCCTCATCACCACCATAGGAGGCTCTTACCAACATCTCTAAGGGTGTGGATAGGGTACCGTCCCTTCCTATACACCTTTCCCCTTTATGGTCTATCCTTCCGAGGATGAGCCCTACCCCGCTCCCTGACAACCAGCCCACGCAACTTAGCATAAGCCAAGATCTGCTAGTGGCTGGAGGCCAAAGAAGCATCATCATAGGGGCCATCCCTCTACTACAACTACTGCATGCCTCACCTCTCCCCTCCTCGTCATATGCGCTTGATAACCCACTGTATAATCCCTTCCATGTGAATGGTTTTATCCTGTCTCAAGGCCTAATCCTTGGTTTGCATTTTGCAAGTCTCCCTACGTAGCAAACATGGTGCACCCAGTGCAGCTGGCTTGCAAAGACGCTCTCTGCCATCGAAGGAAGCATGTAGCACAAGCTCCTCCACCAGAATGCTACATGCCTAGCCTCAAAAGGTATGCAAAGAAACAAGGCCCCAAGAGACACTGCCCTGGACGTAACCCAAAAAATCCCCAGGCCAGGGGAATAAGAGCTCAAGGGAGCACACAAGGCGTGGCAACACCAGTTGTGTGAGCCCCCAATAGCCCGGCCAACATCTTCCCGGCCCAACCTCACAGGAGCCCCGCACTAGCAGAGCCTCAATTGCCTGACCACCCGGACTCACCCCACCTCCTGCAAATCGAGTAGCCCCTATGATATACAAGCAACTTAGTAAAGGCCATCCTGCCATAACTTTTTGTCTTTTGATGGTTAAAGGGGCAGGCTCCCCACTTGTACACACTTTCCTCACCTATTGCTAATATATGCCGAGTCTTTAACAAGCACTAGAATAGGCATCGCAATCAGAATCATAGGATTTTGAAAAAGTAATATCTTGACATGATTGCATTTGTTTATTGTACTTGACACATGCGACTTGCATATACTCTCATGAAGTGACAAGTGGATGCAGGATGGCACAAGTCTTTGTGCGAACGTGTTCAATGCCCAAGTCACCGCAAGACCACCAACCTCACAAAGAACCGCAACAAAACCACGATGCCGAATGTGAAAATCACCCTTGCGAGTGCCCACATCGCATGACCCAAAGCATAGTCATGGGCTATGCTCTCTTTCTGGGTTAAGCTCTACAGTTGGCTCATGACAGTTGTTACCTCAATTGTACTAACATCGCATGCCGCAAAGAGGTTTGCAATATCTCAAGTGTATCTCCCCATCTCAACAACGGCTTCTCTAACAATAAGGCTAGGGCACAATCATCATTGTAATATCCATTTCCTGAGCCTTCGAAGCTTGACATTTCCCAACCCATTGAAAAGCTGATAGCCTTAACATATTGCAATGGTTGTACTCAAGCAGGCAAAAAAAAAAAGCATAAGAAAAAGAAACAAAAAAGCAAACAGAACAAAAAAGAAAGAAAAGGAAACAACGAAAAGATAGGAAGCACCCACGATCACAGCACAGCACCTAGGGGTCCTCAAATTAGGTGCGTCCAGTGACCTTGGTCGGCTGGCCCCGTCCCTAGTCCCTTAGCCCCTTACCATCACCCACAATTGTTCAAGGCACATCAAGGGCAGGACATATCTAGGGAGCTTGTCTCACCTATGGTTAGACCTGTCACCCTGACCCATTCACACGATTCCCTCTTATACTCTGCCTTAATACCATTGCAATCAATTGTGGTAAGCACCGCACGAATGGCCATGAAAAGTACACCGTCCTCATCAAGTAAGTCCAATAGCTCCCAACTACCGAAAGTGTGGTGTCCTTGTGTTCAATTAGGCTACGTCGTGCAGTCATAACACAAAGGATGTCTCATGCCCCTTCACGTGTACTTCTTCTCAACATAGACAACTTTGCTTCATCCACACATTGTTACGAGAAACCATCCCATGGTCTTCTAACTACGTAATATCTAAGTATGCACGAGCACTCACACTGCACCAAAGTATATACACAATTTGGGTCCTCAAGTGCAGGACAATACTCTCAACTTGCTTAGAGTTCGACCTGTCTCCCAAACTAATTGAACTATGTCTTGTGCACGATAGAGAAGACTAGCACTACCCCTAGGGAGAGACCACCTATGAGAGGTTTTCAATTGCAGGTATTGAAGACTCCAACGAAAGTGTCATTCACTCTTCATCGACACCCAATTTTGAATTCTTATCCTTTATCATCCTGCTAGCCTGCCAAGAATCGTCATGTGCAGAATCCCCAACAAACTAATACTTGTGCTGGCCATCAGTGCAATCCCCCACAAAGAACAGCCCTACCACCAACTCCAACAACCCTTCCACCAGCCACCTAGGCCACCAACATACCCCCAAGGACCTTCCTCCACACAACCACCAACACTCCTCCACGGCAACCACAAGCGTCCTTACCACCCACATCTTCGGTGCATGCTAAAGCCTGCTATCTACGATGGTGAGTGCCATGGGACTGGCACTTGTCTAGGAGGGGGGTAAATGTTAACCGGAAGATGAACAATGCGGAAAATCTGGAAAAGCTAAAGCAGAAGACAAAGGCCAAGGCAAAGTGAAACGGAAGACAAAGATGCACAAGGAGAAAAGTCCTAAATAAGGGAACAAGGCGCACAAGGAAAAGCGCAAGTCAATACTTTTGTAAAAGAGCGCAAGTGCATCATGGTTTAATTCAAGGAGCGTTGGGCTCTCACCCGTGCAATTTGTAAATGTAGACGGACGGTGGAAAGGAAGCTAGGAGGATAGAGGGACAATAGGAAAAAGGGCCTAGGCCACGGCCGGCCATGTAAAAAAGGGGACAAGGGGATGACCGCCCAAAAGGGATTTAGGGTTTTGTATATAAAGTTGAAAAGTGAATGAGAAGCTCGTTCTTGTGTGTGGCCAAAAGTGGCTCTCCTCTTCTTCTTCTTCTTCTTCTTGCTTGCTTGCTTGAGCTTGTGCTTGAGAGAGGGAGTGTGAGAGTGTGAGGGAGTGAGTGTGTGAGGGTGAGGGACCGGGGAGGAGAAGCTCTCCATCTTCTTCTCTCTTCTTCTCTTCTCTTCTCTTCTCTTCTCTTCTCTTCTCTTGCTCCTAGCTATGGAGCTTGAGGATGGAGCTTGCTTGAAGCTTGCACTTGGATCGTGGAGCTACCAGAGTACACGGGAGACGAGGTAACTCGAATGGCATGGAGGTAAGCTCACTACACCCGTAGATATGGAGGGTGCATCGGCTATGTGAGAGGTAGCCATTAGTGCTCGGCTTGGAACACTTGAAACAATAAGTAATCCATGGGTCTTGGCGGTTGAGCGAAAGCTCCCACAGGCATATAGGACTGGGGGCCAATCAAGAATGAAGCGTGAAAGTCCAGAATGAACTAACCATCACCAAGTGGGAATACCTAAAGAGTTAGAAATTTTTTATGTGGGATGGCAACCATAGGTTCAAATAATTCCATGCTTGTATTCATTAAGCTAAGTCTATTGATTGCATTCATTATATGGGATGGGAACCATAGGTTCAAAGCATGACATGTTTACACTAACTAAGGTAAGTCTATGCTTGTAGATGTATTCCTTACAGTGTGGTCCATAAATGGTGCCTAGAATTGCTTGTAGCATGGTCCCATATGGCCAACCATCACATTAGAGTGAGATGCTAGTTCCTTCAGGTCACAAAGAAGAGAGCGTGTGAGTTTTTTATGGCACTATAGGCCCAAAATGAGTATGTTCTAATCATCAAACCTAAATTATTTCTTTAGGATGCTCACCTTTCTATGTTTTTAATTTCCACTCCATCATTATTGAAAGAGTCTTTTTATTTTGAGAAGTTTTGGCTAACTGATAGCACAAATAAATGTCACTTCATCATTGTCACTGAAGAGTTTTTCTTTTAAGAATTTTGGATTGGCTAATAAGACTTAAATGTCAAAACCACAATGCGGTAAACTATAACATAGATATTAAGAGATGGACATCAACTCTATGGTACAATGTGTTGTGATAATATTGGGCTAGCTTCTATGGAAGGCTTCTAACTGTTTATTCTTTTTCAAATGTTGGCATGGAATACGTGAAGCTTTCCCTACAATAGTTACAAATTGTACTATTGCTAATGGTATGGCCTAGAACTATGGTCTCTCTTTGCTAAGGTTGTGAGATCAACAATTGTTGATGTGGATTGGATAAGGCTTAGAGATGTAGAATACAACATATGTTGCAATAATTACCTAAAATAAGTGGATACCAAATTTAGAGACAAGGTTTACAAGATGTTGATGGCAAGGGATTCTTTCATGTTGTTGGATATGACTGATCAAGGAAGGGGTAGTGGCACTCACAAAGGAAAAGCTACACATACTTGCCATCTCAAGGGCTATCCCTAAAAGATAACTCTATGAGGGTATATGGTTGTCATTTTTGAGATGCAGGTCTCCCTTGTATGACTAATTTTAATATGTCCATAAGAAAATAAAAAATAGATTCTAGACATGTTGATTAGTAGGACACTACTATATAATCAAAGTTTGGTGAGAATAATAGAATGCTCATGTATGTATGTAAGGATATGTACTTGGAGTACATTGTATAAACAAGTAAGGACCTTTTGAAGGAGGAGCTACAAGTATCTATTGTGGAGATACCTACAAACTTTTTGTGATACTAGAACAAGGCACCAACAAGACCCTTGAACCAAGCCTTCTAGAACTTATGGAAAGAAGAGAATGTGATGAAGGATGTTGAGAAACAATTGTAGTTAGAATAGTCCTCCATGCTATGCAATGCATTGTGTACTGTAATGGAGTGCATGGAAAAGGGTGTCTTGATCAATAACACATGCAACAAGTGGCTAAGAAGGTTGGTGAGGAAGGAGTTTTGGACAACAAGCCCAAGTCCATGGAGGCATGGTAAAACATAGAGGTGCTGATGGGAATATAGTAAGAGTCTTAGAAGGAGAGGAGATCATTGTAGGGGAGTATATAGAATACTATTGGTTGTTGGACTATCCACATGGGTTCATCTACCTAATAGGACACCAAACCCCATGGAAATGTAATAATGGTGATGGTTTTTTTGGATTCAATGATAGTTGCTCTTTTTTTCTTGGTTGGTATGATATCTTTCTCACTACCATAGAGCTTTAGGTTTCCTAGCAAAGGGATGAAGAAGAGGGAGCGTAGAGGGTGCATTTAAGTGGTAGGGTCTTGCCTGAACAGACCCATATTGGGCCTCCATGAAAAAAGGTTCCCTCACTTGCAAGAGGTTTGGGGGTGTACTATATACATTGGGATGAGAGTCTCGTACAAATAGAATATAGATTAAAAGTATAAATAGTGAAGGAAAAAAGAAAAGAGTGGTTGATATGAGCAATTGATAGCATTGCAAAGGTGATTGTGGAGGATATAGATACCATTGTGGAGTAGCCAACATGTGAGTATTTCAATATTCTTTTTTTTTTTCATCTTTTGCAATGTCAACTTTATGAGGGTCAAAATGGATAATGTGTTGTCTTGCAAAGTGGATGACTTCCTCAAGGAGATCAAGAGTACATTGAGTCATGGGGGGGAGCCATCATTGGGGCTAAGTTGGTATTATGAACTAACCTCCCCACAAGTTTGGGTTGACTTCCCCATGGACCTAGGTGTTGACATGAGTGGACTCTATGGGCTCCCCATAGTGGAGTGATTTATACACTTCTATCTCAACTAATATGGCAATGTTTGCCAATTTGTATATTGTAAACGAGGGCTCATTATTATGTACAACTTTGTAGACCATCTACTTATAGTAGCAGAGCATGCAAAGAAGGCTAGTTTCTCAAGGAAGGGATGCCCTTAGCTTCTCATGAGGAGTAATAGATGTGAGGACTTACCAAAATATCTCTTCAATGTAGAGCACAATTTGTTGGGAGAGCAAAACAAAAGTTTGTTGTATGAGTGCACCAAAGTTGATGACACATATATAGGGGAGGATGTTAACTAGAACATTTAAGTGTATAAGTATTATGTTTAACTAAGTGATTTTATGATGTATGGACTACTAAAAAGAAATAGAATTGTGTATGCAAGTGGCTACTATTCACTTTCACTAAGGCATGTGGCATCATTTTTTATGTGTTTGCTAGTTACAAAGAGCTAGCTCAATCATGCAAAGAACTTGAATGATACTACTTAAGCTTAGAAAATGATGTGAATGTTGCTTTCTCATCTGCTACAAGGATATTTAAGACTTTCAAGCTTCTCTACACACTTGTCATGTCATGTACCTCTATAATATTTGACTTTCTTTGTATAATAGTCCTTTCCACCTTTGATCATTATATATTGTTATGGTGTTACCACAATAGGTTCATAGTCTCATTCTAATACATGGAGATGAAAATGTATTAAAGTATATACCACGCATAAGTTGGATTTGAAAGGAAGCACATATCTTTGCTACCAAACACATTTTGCCACTCTAGTATGAACTATGCTCAATCATATTTTGCCTTTGATCATGATATATTGTCATGATGTTACCACAATAGGTTCATAGTCTCCTTCTAATACATGGGGATGAAAATATATCAAAGTATAAACCATGCATAAGTTGGATTTGAAAGGAAGCAAATATCTTTGCTACCAAACACATTTTGCCACTCTAATATGAACTATGCACAATCATATTTGCAAGTTCTCATAGGCAATTGGCGCTAATTTATGAACTCCAAATTCCAACATGCCATGGGTACAAATGGCGGTGGACTTTTAGGGCCTTAGTACACCAACATAAATACCCTTGACTAGGTATGCTTCAGAATCATGTGATGTAAAAGGTTTTCTACCTACTCCCACAACTTCCCAAAAAGATTTATTATTTAAAGGTTTTCTTGGGTAACTCTTGAACTAAGGAGAAAACCCTCGAGCCTATGTGGCTCAAAGAGGAGAGGTTTGGTATTCAAGAAATAAAGAGGGGTTTTTTGGAAGGGTGATTTAATAATGAAAAGGGGAAAGGTGAGTCTTTGAAAGGTTAGTACATGGCTCTCTCTCTCTCTCTCTCTCTCTCTCTCTCTCTCTCTCTCTCTCTCTCTCTCTCTCTCTCTCTCTCTCTCTCTCTCTCTCTCTCTCTCTCTCTCTCTCTCTCTCTCTCTCTCTCTCTCTCTCACATAGGTGTGTTTAGTATTAAAATCCTCTCAAAAATTTTGAATCATGTAGAGCTATTGAAAACTTAATAAATTATTGCAAATCCAATGCATATAATGAGATATAAAAATGAATCTAAAACTGATTATAATTTACAATAGAACAAATATATATCCAATTCTTTATCTAAGTTCTTATCTAAATTTGAGAACTTAGATAAGAGTTCACCTCTACTAAGATAAGAACTTAGATAAGACTTGATCATCAATAATAATCATGGTTAACTTAAAGTGGAAGACTTGTCCTAGTGATGAACACCTTTTAGAAGTAATTTATAGAAAAAAGTATAATATGGGCTAGCTTTAAGGCATCCCATTTACTAGCAATGTAAAATCATGCTAGATAGCAAGGTAAGGTAATCCTAAACACAAAATTGATGTAAAAAAGTAAAATTCTATGAAAAGTATCTCTCTAATCCAAGAAAAACAAAATTTAGGGAAATTATCTAAGAAAGCTCCACGATTACTATTTTGACATAAAGGCAAGTGTAACTAAGTCTAAGTAAGTAGAGAAAACTTGTAGCTTTAGCTACGTATTCTAAGGTATGCAAGACAAGGAGAATCAATTTATAAGTCAAACTTGATATACACATAGCATCAACAACGTGAATTCAAACAGATGATCCAAGTAAGTATAGGAGCAATCAAATTAGCACCTTAAAAAAGCCAAGTAGTCATCAAGGAAAGAAGTAAATGTCCATACTATATCATCTATTTAACATATAATCCACATATCTCCTCGACTTGACTCCCAAGCCTACCTGGCTGCCATAAATATGTCCCTAAAGCTGACAAAAGAAACATCTTGCAACGTAAAAAATGACTCAACTTAGTCTTTTTTTGGCAACCAAATGAATTTAAAATTAATAATTTTTGGAAACTAATTTTTTTAAAATGATAATAAACCAAACTAAATTTTAAAAATGAATTACAATCGAATGAGCTTAATAATAGACCAGTCTATAACCTTAAAAATGACTTTTTCATTATACACATTACAATTGAACTTATTTGATTACATGGCTTACAACCAAATGTTCTTAATAACAAACCACTCTGTAACCCAAAAAATGACTTTTTCATTACTAAATTTTCATTACAGGATTTTATAAAAGCAACTACAATTGAATAAGCTTAAAATAGACTAGTACATCTAGATGGCTTGACTACCTAACTTCAAGATCTAGCGCATGGACATGAACTTGCAGGACAGCTTCATCCCGCCTATAAAATGGAGGAACAAAGCATACTTATGATTTTGCAATCATTCCTCACCCACGAGCAAGTATTTTGACAAATATTTGATTTGATGATTGATTTTGGTAGCTATTTTGATTGATTGCCAGTGATAATCTTGACTTCGATTGATTAGATTGGATTTGGATCTGTTGTCAAGTTTGCTTGATATTGAGTACTTCATCGCTTGAGTAGCACACCTTCATGAACCAGTACATTCCTAGGTTGGCTCTTCATATTTCATAGAAAAAACTCTCTTCATATTAGTCATTCATGCATAGTAGCAAATAGATGTAAAATGCTTAGACAAATGTTTGCAAGAGAGGGGTGCATTAAAACTTGCATGAATGCCTACTTAAAGGTTATAAGAAAGAAAGACAAAATAAACATTGTAATATTTTAAAACACTGTAATAATGTTAATTACGAGGCAAAGGGAGGGTTCGCTTTCGGACCTCTTTATTTGCGACAAGCTCCAAGGGTTCTGCTGCCTTGACGGGGGGGTTATACTCAGTCTTCCTCGGGAGTATGGGACTTTGCAAACCAATCTCTCTCTCTCTCTCTCTCTCTCTCTCTCTCTCTCCGCCCACATAGCTTCTCACATCCCAGCAAAAAAGGGGGAATAATGAATCCGCACAGATGTAAGGGGGATTGCCGCGCGGGGAACATGACTCTTCCAAAGATTACTCTTCGATAATACATTCATCTCTTACATCACAATCTGTTTGAGGTTCCTCGCATCCTTCTCACGAGTGCAAAGCACAACAAAAGCCTATCTACCTAAGATGAAGATGATTGCATTACACGCATTCTCTGTGGCATCTTTGATACACAACAAACCCCATCAACCGTAAGTCTTTCTAGTTTACAAAATTTGATAGAAAGAAAGATTAAAATTTTGTTTTATCATAGTTAAACCAGTTTAATTATTATTTTGATCCACAATCCTCTCCTAAGAACATAAGCTCAAGTGTGCCACAAATTATCTATCCAATAAGGTATCCCTATGGTGGAATGTACTCTGTCAATGTGCCGATTGTACTATCACATAAAGGTTCCAAAAGAATATCAAAGACTCTTTCTTACCTCCTCAATTTCATCTCAACGCTTGAAGAAACTAGGAAAATCTTTCATGGCAAGAAGGTGATAGTATAGTCACTTACATTGAGCAACTTAGCTTCTTGTCACCATAGAGTAGCATTCAATGCATTCATTTGGGGATGAAAAGGAACTGGAACTAGGAGCCATGACTGATTTGTTTTTGCAGATACTATTGTCTCTTTGTTGGTGCATTTTATCCATCAAGTCCTTATGCCTTTCTACATCCCTTGCATCAAGCCATCGTAAAGTGTGGAGCAAGGCTCTACATTCTTGGTCACTAATCTTTCTTTTACCCTTGTCCCCTGCCATTGAAGGTGCACTCCACATAGACCCCTAATCACAAAACCTAAAATAACTTTGGCTGCTAGGGAGCTCCGATCGAGGAACTTTTTGATTCAAAACATATGGGAGAGTGCCCTATACAAGCTTATGTAAAAAAAATTATGATAAAAAATATTCAAAATTGGCTATGAACAACTTTCTATGGCTGTACAAAAGGGGACTGCAACCTCTACCCCGTATGACCACTACACACAAGAGTGGGTGTGACTCTCCAATGGGAACTCCAATCAGGGAGTTTTCTAGCTCTAGTCGAAGATATCGATCCCCTCTATGCAAGGAGCATAGGTATGTAATAACAGGTCTTATATGGAAAATTATGTAAAAAGAAATACGTGGCTAAACTGTGTAGTCCAACACCCTGTTTACAACTGTGGGAGGTGTATTTTGAATGGTAGATACCCTGTAGGCTCTAACAAAGTTATCAAATTGAATGAAGATCTTTAGGAGACATGTGAGCACCCTGGAGGATATGCAAATACTTTCCCAAACCACAAATACCTTTGTAAACACTTATAGAAGTCTACAGCAGCATGTATAAGCCTATTATGAGTTGAAAGTTGTCCTATAAATCGTTGTGGGTTGGAAGTCACTACCAATATGATCCTAACCATTTCCACCATGGACAAATGCATTCCCAACAAGAGCGTAACCTTGTCAAACATGATCATTGCATGACCAGCATAAGTATCACTACCAAACAAGGGCATATACTTGCCAACATAGACATCAGCATACCACTATGAGTACCATTTGTTGAACGATGTGGATCTAGGACATGACACAAGCTATGGTGGATCAAAGATGTAAACCAAGTTCATAATGACATGGACAAGTAGAGACAACTATTACACAAGTGAATTAGGTTCCAAGATAGATTAGCTTGGACTCATAAACACAATCTTGTGTAGAATCGACAATGACAGACACTTACCTGAAAGTACAAAGCATCATGGTATTGTGTTCATTTCATAGTCAAGTACAATGCTTTATAGACTTTGAGTTGTTCCCCTCTCCTCACTGTGCATATGGGATTCAGGACAGCTCCTCTTGGAGCATACATCATTTGTCTATTTCTCAACACCATTTTCAAGTTCATAAACATCTCAATGTTAGCATGAGCAGATGAGTATCACCATAAGTGACATTGTCAACGAGAGTCAATATATTAATATCCTTTGCAATTATGATAGAATCTCTGAGGTATAAGTATACCACATCCATAGACCAATAAGCATCAAAACACCTATCATACACTCCCGTGTATATCATAGTTGCAATGCTCCATAGTAGTGCACTTCGAGGTACTCCTTGTACTACTTGGAGTCAAAAAAATTTATATAGTTTGCTTATTTAAGATCGCATCTCAGTTTGCTGAGACCTATGAATTAGATAGCAGAAAGAACTCCTCGTCGTAACTTTTCAGCAACTTCTTTGTCGATGCCTCCTACTACATTTACATTATTGAGCATAGGGGCACGGACAACTATAGTTATATCTAGTCCTTCTTTCTAGTGTTTCTCCTCATGCTATTCTGGTCTTGTAGGTAGCTCTTCTAGCCTTGTAGTGCAACCTTGTAACTTTGATAAGGAGTTTTTACCAACTTGATAAGCCCTCTTCCAAGGGACCAGAACTGCCTCATTAATAACCAAGTCCTGTACTGTGATGCTGGATCCATTCTAAAGCTTGTCAAAAGCATCCTAAAGATTTTGTTGGTTGCATATACGCAACAGTCCACCCTGGATGTCAACATGAGTGCCAATTAGCAAGACCTTACCATCGTCAATCCACCCTTAAGCTTGATGTGAACCTCAAGTTCACAACCCTGTTGGAGTAGCAAAACTCCTAGACTAGTTCAGCACTTCCCACCAGTTGCAATGATATGGATGTGGATCATCTATCTCCAACCTCACCTTTGTCTTCACATTCTCTAAGTTTCACTACAAGAGTGCTTGCTAGTAATGGCAGCTAGTTTTGAATTTGTGCTGACAAGAATTATCTCTCTCAATATGCCTTATTCAACCTTTCCAATGGCATGAAGGCTTATACAGAATCTTTCTCTTCACAAACAAGTTCTCTTAATGGTCAAACAAGTGAAAGAAGTGTCAAGTCTTAGGGTTCATATCAAGCTCCATCATTTTCTTCAACTTCACTTAGCTCAATGGATTGCTTGCAAGAGCAAGAAGATTTTTACGCATTCATTGCAGGATTAGATTATAGGTATCATGCCCTTCAAAGCTTAGTCATGGGCATTTGTGAGACCCTACATGATAGGAGGAAGCGCAAATTGTAGGACATTTTGAGCAAACAGCCTGAAAATGTCTTGTTAAAAGTGTAAGAAGTAGATCTTATCCCAGATTTCATGATGATTGAAGCTTGAATCCTACCACGGCTTCACCATTACAAGCATAAGAGAATAGCATATCAATAGACCAGCTCCCCCATAACTGGATAAAAAGCATGTTGCTATCTTGCATTGCATCAACTCAGAGGCATGCCACACATCTCTTGTAGTAGTAGTATCACATAGCACTTAAATAGTCACTTGACAGAAGATCCAAACTGGAGAGGCCTCAACCGCAGCCTAAGAAAATAGATGGAATTGTAATGAGTTGTCTCATGCCTATCTTCTGCATATCTTACCCTAGACCTTGTTGTGGCTTGCTCGGGCAGCCCCTTCAGCTCTGCATTGACTTCCCTCTCCTCCGTTCCAAGCCATTACAAATTGCTAGAACTACCTCGGCTATTGTCACTAAAATAGCATTCACGACTTTACTACGAAGGATATCTATGGCAAGGAGAAGGCCAAGAAGAAGGCCAACAGTGATAGTGAAGAGGATTGCAGTGATGAAGAGGCCCCACTTGTAAATGCCTTCGAGAATGTTCTTGGTGTGGAGATCGCTAGTATGGATCGTCTGAATCTGCGTGCAACTTGCACCTAATGGCCACTTGTGAAGATTTGTGGTGTGGATTAAGTGTGCTTTTGAGAAGCTTGATCAGATATTCAGCACTTTGGAAGAGAAATCTCAAGCTAAAAAGAACTACTCACTTCCTTGTCCTATCATGGCCGATTCTGATTTGTTTAGGATAATCAACTTTGACGAGATTCGATCTATATTGTGCATCCCACCAAGAAGGACGTGAAGAGATGGGTCTTGAAGAAGAATCCTTTTACAAACCTTGGGATTTTGAGGGACATGGGAGAGCTAGAGAAGGGGAAGAACCAAGACTTCACCATGAAAGCTTTAGCCAGGCTTGAGAGAAGGAAGAAGACCTCTTTTACAAAAAGTAATTGTAACCAAAGCCCTCTCTAACTCTTGTATCACTCTCTTTGACATAGATACCTTCAAAATGGCCTAAGAATGAAAAATTACCTACTAAGTTTGGTGATTTGCCTCCATATATGTCCAAAGCTTCTGTGCAAACTCCAAGAATGCTACCATCTCTATTACTTCTTGACTCTTGTGGTCTTTTAATGTTGTGACTATCCTAATGTACCTGTGTAAAGTAGGGTGTTCTAAGGCTGAAAAGAAACTAAAATTAAAGGGAGGAGAAAGAGGAGGATCAAAGACCAGTGCTTTGATACCAACTATAATGAAGGAAAACTAGGAGAGAGAAGGAGAAAAGGGAGAGTATATAGAGAGGAGAGAGAAAGAGGCAGAAGATGAGAGAAGAAGAGAGAGAAAGACTAGAAAAAGAGAGAGAAAGTGAAGGGAAGCCATGAAAGTTGAAAGGAAGGATAAAAGAGACTTGATTCTTGATAAATTGATGCTCTAATTGGGTCTCTCAATACCTTAAATACCCCATCAATATAACTAGGTATTCCCGTGCTAACATGTGTCCTACCCGTCTATCCCCACTCTTTAACATTTCTCCTCCACATAAGGTACCTTATAGGCACATCCCACTTTTCCAAAAGGAAATTCAATGGCAAGCACTGAACTCCTTGTTTGATAAGGGCCTATTTCATCCTATTTCATTACCTTTTGGATTACCTATACTTCTTGTCAAGAAGGAAAACAAAACATATAGCATATGTACTGAGTATAGAGCACTTAATAAAATCATTGTCAAAAATCAATATCCTATACCCCATGTTAATGGTCTACTAGATAAATTAAAGGAAGATTTAATTTTTAGTAAAATTGATTTAAGATTAGGATACCATCAAATCAGAATGGACACGATTGATATTGTTAAAACTTCTTTTCACAAACAATTTGCTCACTATAAATTTATTGTTATGTCTTTCAAGTTAACAAATACACTTATAGCCTTTACTAGGCTTATTAGCAAAAGTATTATTGAGTATTAGCATTTTTTTCATTATTTTTTATAATATTTTGGTTTTTTGTCAATTGAAAAGAGAACATAAAGAACATCAATTTGCTAAAGGCTATTTACTTGTAAAGCGTATTCTTTTGAGATTGAATTGAATATCTAGGTGATATTATTTCCATCCAAGCCATCACTTTTGACCCAAAGAAAGTGGGTACTATTAATGAATAGCCCATACTTAGAAATGTGCATAAAGTTTGTTCTTTTCTTAGATTAGTTGGTTTTGACCAAAAAATTGTGCATAATTTTTCTTTGATTGCTTTGCCTCTAATACTCTTACTACATAAACATGTTTTCTATTGGGGGCTAGTCAACAAAAATCTTTCGATTCTTTAAAATGTTTATTAACTCATGCTCTTGTCTTGCAATTACTTGATTTTAACCAACCTTTCTTTTTGGTTGTTATTAGTGCCACTGGATCAAGAATAGGTGTTGTATTGACACAGGGTGAAGAAGGAGACAAAGAGAGAACATAATGGAGAAAATGAACAATTTGATTGCAATGGCCAAAGGTACAAGCGTGCAACAATCAACCTCAATATGTAGCTCTATGCATCAGTGTGTGCGGATGCTACATAGTAGGAGGGGGATGAGAAAATGAGGAGGGTTGGTTGAAGGATCAATGATGGATAATGGAGAATGAAATTGGGAGGGTAGGTCCCCCATCTATATATAGGCAAAAACGAGAAAAAACCCTAAATGTTATCAAACCACTAAAAAATAGCCAAAAGTGCACAAAAAGAAATGCACTAATGTGCCCTCCATCTAAAGTGTCTAAAGCACATAAAGTGACAGACAAATGTAATGTCAGAGCTTCTAATGTCCCCATCTGACTCGAAACTGAGGCTCACAAATAAGAGATGACCACAAAAGACACACATCATTGCTAACACCCCCTACCGAATCTGTGGTCACACCATCATGAAAAAACACGGTAGGTTGGGGTATAGGGATAGTACTAAAATGCCAAAGGTCACAATCGTCAAGGAGACACTCTATGCAACATGACCATAGAGAGTAGTTTGTCCCATCCAACTTATCGTATATGGAGAGAGAGGGTAGGATTGCCACCTACTCAAGAGATGCCATCAATGCCAATCAGAGAAGCCCTGGAAGAATATAATGGGAAAGAGTAATAAGATGATGGCCAGTCTAAAAGATCCCAAACCATACGATCCCCCATGGCATACTCATCGACCATAGATTTCATTCAATAAAGTACCTACAAGAAAAAATATATATGTTGCACCGGAAACTCTAGTCATATGGGTAGTTAAATGCCAAGAGAGATTGATAAACTCATGGATTCGATAACCATAGCCCCTTTATTGAAACTCCTCGTAGAATTTGAAGTAATTAATGGTGAGTAGACTTGTGATCAAAGAAGTAATGGTGCAAGAAGGAAGTATTGTGGCTTATACCTCACGAAAGCTAAAACCTTGCCAATTGAATTATGTCACACGTGACCAGAGCTACTTGTAGTAATTCATGCCTTAAAAATCTAGAGGCATTATCTACTAGGAAGGGAACTCACTCTAGTGATGGATCACAAGAGCCTCAAGGGGATCTTCACCCATACCAACCTAAACATGAGACAAAGAATGTGGATTGAGATGGTGCAAGAGTTTGATTTTGAGATCAAGTATGGACCAGGAAAGGATAATAGTATTTAGATGCCTTGGTCTACCAAGGCATTCCTTAATAGCATTATCAAAGTACAAATCTTAAGAGTAGTATCCATACCTCACAACCCTATCTTAGAGCTTGTATGCCAATCCATTTCCCATAATAAGGAGTACAAACTACTCATGGCAAGAACGAGCTAAGATAAAAGACCATCATGCAAGCAATGGGTGTCTTTATTACCAAGATCACCTTTCTATCCCAAGGATTCAAGATGTTAAGGATAAGATCTCATGGGAAGCTCATGAAAACCCAATAGATGGATATCCAGGCAATGCAAAGACCCTTAATTTAGTTTACAAGAGCTATCATGGGCAAAGAATGAAGGGGAACGTATTGTTGCACATGGTGCAATGCCTATCTTGTTGACATATTTGAAAGAGGAATGAGAGGGAGAGAAAGTAAATAAGTATAAGAGAAGCAAGTGCAAGTACAATGAAAAGAACTTTTTTATTCATGAAGACGGAGTGCCTTCATATAGTCTTACATACAAGCAATTTAGGATAGTGATTTTGGTAGATACCTTTCTACTAGGGTTTCTAGGTGGATAAGGTTGAAACTTTCCTTTTATTGATGGATACAACCATAGGATAAATAGAATTAAATTAGGCAGTGTAACCTATATGCAAGTCTCCCAAATATATATCGTGTGTTTATAGTTTTAACACCCCTCTTCAAAGTCACAATTGTACCTTTCCACTAGGATTTCTAGGTGGATAAGGTTGGTGGCTAAAGGTGGATTCACACAATGTAGTGGGTGTAGTGAGACTCTCCTTTTATTGATGGATACAACCATTGGATAAATAAAATTAATCTAGGTAGTGTAACCCATATGTAAGTCTTCTGAATGCATATAATGTGTTTGTACTTTTAACAACCCCTTCAAAGTCATTATTGTACACAACTTTTTGTTTGACCATCTTTTGCAATAGCTTGGTCACCACATGACTTATCAGTGACATGTCCACCTAAGCAGCTCAAAGGAAATTGGCTTGCCTACTTAAGGTGATTGGAGGCATTCTTTGCATGATCACACTTGTGGCTCAGAGGTTTGGATGGTTTAGGGGACTTGGCCTTTTAGGTAAGATGATTTTAGCAAAGGCTAATATAAGTAAATCTTACAAGGGTTTCATGACATGACTTGAGAGAATTACAAAAGAGAATGCACACTTTCTAAAGCAATCCTTCATAAGTTGAAATTTAGAAGGAGACTTCTTGGCTCCCTTTTTCGTGTTGAAGGTCACTCTCTTGAAGTAGCTACATAAGAAATACATTTTGAGCTCTCTTTCTATGAAAGCAGTATTTCTCCTTGTGGCTAGTTCAGGCTCATTGTGATTTACCTTGTTCTTCCCTTTGAACTTGGATTTGGTGTAGAGGGCCTTATGCTTTAGAGTTGTGATGATCTCTTGCTTGAATGTCAATCTCTTCTCTTCTTCTAGAAGAGAGGCTTCAAGTTCAACTAGCCTAGGAGAAGGCATGTTGATAAGAGTAGTGACCACATGGTCATACTCTTTAGGTAAGGATTCAAGCAAGGCACCAATAGCAATGTCTTATTCAACCTTAAGTTCAATTCCTATGAGTTGAGTTAACAATCCCTTCATGTGATTTAATTGAGTTGCAAGAGAAGATGGGGACCTTAATTATAAACAAAAAAAAAAACAATTAGTATACCAAACTTTGAACTCTTGGACTAAGCCCCAAACAACTTGTTGAGTTGATCCCAAGTATCATTTATAATGCCACATCCATCCACATAATGAACATAAGTATCACCTAGCTCTAATTTAATGATGGCTTGGGCCATTGGTATCCTCTACTTCCTTCCCATGTGGCTACTTGGGCTACATCCTAAGCCTTCTTCTCCTTTCCATTTGCAGTATTCCATAATCCTTTCTTCATAAGGATCAGTTTTATCCTTGTTTCTTGCCATGTGTGAAATGCATAACCTTTTAGTGGAACCATTTTCCCCATTAGAATTCATGCTTGTAGATTGAGAAAACTAAGATGTCACATAATATAGCAGCAAGAATAATGTTGTGTTTAGAAACACAAGATAGAAATAATCATAGGATACTCATCTTAGCAGTAAGAAAATATAACTAATGTAGACTAGAATGCTGTTGATAAGTAGCTCAATTCACAAGGACAACTCCTTTTACAATAGTCATTCACATCTCTTACTATAAATTGAATCTTGAGAAATATTTCAACTCAAACATTTGGAAGAGTGGCATCATATACAGTAGTTATTATCAATGATAAACTCAAGAAATATTCAATTATGGCTACTCAGATCTAATGTGTATTGCAGGGGGCATAGAATGTATATCTTAGAGAAGAGAAACATACGTAGCTGCATATTTCAAGGTGATACATGACAAAAATACCAATAGATATTCACTAGTAGAGGAGCTAATTATGGCAGCTCATCATTGGCCAAATTTGATTTGTTAAATTGACATTCCAATAGATCTGAGTAGCTTTGCAAGTCATGACAAATAGTAGTAGCCATCAGGTTGTTTCAATAGCTCAGACACGATTTAACATTCACTATTGCAAGTGCAAAAAAAAAACATAAATAGCACTATGTGTGACAACGACTACCATGTTGTGTAGCTCAAAGTAATTGGTAGCACACTTTGAGCTAATAGAGTGAGTAGCAACACATCTGTATGCAGAAACCCAATCTTGCTCTAATTCAGCTAAAGAGAAATAGTACATTCAATTGGATAATGGGTAGATTTGTGCCAAATTTACATTAGATTTGACTAGCTGATGTGGATAGTAGACCACCAAGAAGGAAGTGACACAATTCTTGACAATTTGGATGCATAACATACATTGAAGCTTAAATAGGGGCATAACAGAGAGCTTAACCTCCTTGACTTTCATCAAGAAATAACCATAGCATCAGCAATGATCTCATGATACATGTGATTTCAGTAGCTCACTATGACAGGTACTCCCAAGAAGAATGAGCAAATAGCTCATTGAAGATTGAGAGCATCCCATAGCAAATAATAGTAGCACTTTTGACTTCATTTATTCCTTCAACACTAATGGTAGCAAGCGTCAACAACAAAAGATGAGAGAAGCAGCCATTGTTGGATTTTTAGTTGGTCACCAAAGGCCTCCATTGATCCATACCTCACAATGCTCTAAGATACCATGTTGATAAAGAAGCAAAGTGCAAGTAGAATGAAATGAACTTGTTTTTTCATGAAGACGGGGTGCCTTTATATAGGCTTACACACAAGTGGTTCAGGATAGTGATTTTGATAGGTACCTTCTACTAGTGCTTTCTAGGTGGATAAGGTTGGTGGCTGAAGGTGGATTCACACAATGCAGTGTGTATATAGAGACTCTCCCTTTATTGATGGATACAACCATAGGATAAATCAAATTAAACTATGCTATGTGAACCTTTTGGAAGTCTCCAAATACATATCATGTGTTTATAGGTTTAACATAACTTACTAAAGAGTCAAGGGAGAAAGAAGCAAAATGCTTGAGAAAGTTTAACCCTTAGACATTTCATAGATAAAGTAGGAGTCTATAAGCACGGATGTCATAGTTTGGTCACCCACCTGCACTACTAGCAGATATAACTCTATCGTGGTGGTAGTAAATAAATTGACTAAAGTCACTCACTTGATCCACATGAAGACTACTTATAAATCATCTAATATTGCATAAATATTTATTAATGAGATATCAAATTGCATGAACTACAAAAAAGTATAGTCACTCATAAAGATTCCAAGTTTACCTCAAAGTTTCGGACTTGTCTATTCCAAGCCATCAAAACTCGAGTATGCTTTTGTACCACTTATCATCCATAAATTGATAGCTAAGCTATGAGAATCAAATCATTGAAGATATCCTAAGATCCTATTGTGATAGAGAGTGGAGATGGTGGATGAAATATATACCTCTTATGAAATTTGCCTATAGTGCTACCTACTAGCCTAGATGATTAAGATGTCCTCATTCCAAGCTTTTTATGGATAACCATGGTGGAAATCATTGAATTATTTAAAACCCACTCAAAGTGGAAGATCTTAAAACCTTCATGATCATAGAAGGAGTGCAATCACATATGGCATGACGTTACATGATGATTTTGTGTTAAAATTTTAAATTAACATACTAATAAACCCTATGTAATGGATTAATAAAAGGAATTTGTTTTTATATGTTCACATAATGTAGTGGTGTGCCTTACTTCATTAGATAGCTAAAACAAATTGCTAGTGGTAGGCCTCAGCCCTAATGATCAAGCATATTTGGTTGGCTAGACTCAACACTAGATAGAGCTATTAGAACATGATTCCCCAACTTGGTAGGATAGAGCTAGCTTAACACCATTTTAGGAGACTAGAGTGCAATTGAGTACTAGTCTTAATGGTCATGGAAGTTTAGAAGACAACTCCACTCTCTTTGAACTAAGTGTGTTGTTATTGAACTCTTAACTTTGATTGGTTTACAAAGTATTTGTTCTTAGGCAGGTGTTAAACTACTATTAGAGATGAGCATCCCTTGCTTTCCATGTGTGAACTAGATTCCAAATTCCCTTGCCAAATTCAATCCATCATTTCTTGAGGGGAGATTAGATGGTGTTGTGCATAGAGTTAGAGTTTCAATGGAGTAGTAGAGGACTTCTCTAGGTTTTAGAAAGGACACCTCACATATTCTAACACTTTTGGATTCTCTTTTTCACTTGTTTAATGTGAACATGACCACAAATACAAATTTAAGAGAGTGAATCAAAGGTTAAGAAGTAGAATTTACTAGAAATTTATAAATGTGTAATCTATCCCAATGTGATTGTTGTTTTTTGGCTAATCATCCATGACATGGAATTACCAAAAGCTCAAGTTGATGCATGTTCAATTTGTGGGGCTTTCAAGGCTTACTCAAGTTGTACCTTAGCAAAGGTTAGTTGATGATAAGTTTGCATAGGGGGCCATAGAACTAATCTTTGAGACACTCTTTGAATGCATACAAGGAAACAACCTCCAAACACAAATATGTTGTTACAAATGGTAAATCCTGGCTACAATAGCATGCTCAAATTTTTAGAGATTGTTATGATGTTGCTTGGTCACTCAAATCCCTCCCAAAGGTCTCTCGTAGAGAGAGGGTCTAGAATAAGCGAGTTACAGTTTATTTGAGTGTAAAAAAACTTAAAAGGAAGAGCTAAAGCTTGTTTGGGTGTAAACAAAATTAAAAGGGAGAGTAACATAAGATGCCTCTAAAGGAGGAGGAGATATAGTGATTAGATAGTAGGCACAAGTTTTTGGAGATTCTTGACAACTCTTCATTTGATATAGATCGTGTCACTTCAAATGGAGCATATTATTCCTCTTTGTCTCTAGATCAGACATGTCCAAGCGTTTCATCCTATTTGAAGCATGGATGTTCATAGGATTTTTCCCAAAGAGAGAAGTTCAAATAGATATATAGGGGGGAGGGGAGGGAAAGAGAGCATGACATGCTTTTCCTCCCTTTTCTTCTTTTTTCTTCCAAAAAGGCAAAGGTATTTTATGTTTAGCTTTGTGAGTCATGTCTTTATTTTTAAAAACAAATTATTTTTTATCCTTCTCTATTTTTTCTAGAAGCACATTAAGATCTTCTTTTCCACCACTCTATTTCTCATATTTCTTCCATTATTTCACTACATGAAAAAAGTGGATTCTCGCTTGTTCCTTGTGGGTTTATCTTAATACACTTCCTATTATAGGATTACGGTGGTGCAAATTTTCAGACTAATTAAATTTTTGAGGCAAATACATCTACACAATTGATTTCACTTGGTTTTAAGGTTAAACATCCTCTCGTTTTTTTTTTAAATCATGTTTTAATCTTAAAGACTAAATTTTATAAGTTACTATGTTTAACAACATGTAAATGTGCAAATTACTAATAATCCATATTCCTTCAATTGAAACACTTGTTTGACATTATTTGCACAATAATCTTATTGTTTTGAAATTTCATGTAATTCTATTGGTAGCAATCGTATAATGGGGATATTACATCCTCTCTTCCTTTAGAGAAACTAATGTATCCCCATCTTGAGAGAAACTAGGAGTATCTATTTGAAGGGTAGTCTCATCTATCCAAGTGGCATCTTCTTTAGGATAATCTTTCCATTGTGCAAGGTGTTCTCTTAAGATCCTACTTCTCAAAGAGTCTTCCTTGTCTCTTTGGTTGTATTTCTAAATCCCCTTGGATTGGCATTACTATTTGCTCATTGTCGAGTACTTACTCAAGGTTCGGTATATATGGTTTAGATAGACTCACATGGAATACATTATGAATCTTGAGGTAGGATGGCAATTTGAGTCTGTAGGCTTGCTTTCTCATCAGTCTGGTCACTTTACATGGTCTATACTACCTTAGACTAATTTTATAGTACTTCTCCAAGGACAATAATCTCTTTTGAAGAAAACCATATCTCCTTCCTTACATATGTGGATTAATCTTTGGGGATCTAAGTAAACTTTTACCAATCTTGGGTAGCCTTAATGTCACAATGAATAACTAACCTATAAGGCTATCTCTTCAATATAGCTTTAGAAGCTTCCACCTTGAGAGTGGGTTTTGAAAAGTTCAATGGGATCCAAAATTCTTGTCCATATAGATCTTAGAAGTCTTGACCATCTACAAATAGGTGAGAAACATTCCACAAGTGATCAATGTTCGATCCACCTTCTTGCTTCTCTACCAAGAAAATCTTAAGATGTCCTCAATGATTTTATCCACCCTCTCATTTTGACCATCACTTTGTGGATGATAAGTAACACTAAAGCATAGCTGAGTTTGAATGGCTTGAAATAGGTAAGTCCAAAATCTTGAGGTGAATTTGGAATTTCTATCACTGACTATATAGCTTTGATCATCCACATAATTTGAATATGTCATTAATAAAGATTCATGTAATGTTGGAGGATCAATAGAAGTATTCTTGAATGGAGTCAACTAAGCAACTTTGGACAGTCTATCTACCACTATCACGATGGTGTTGGGGGGGTAAAGGTGCTTATGTCTAGCCACCTATGTACTAGTTACACTGACAGTACCCATACACCTATACACTACAGGTGTAGCGGGCGCCCATCATTGTCACTTCATTCTTTATTCTTTCAATGACATTTGAATAAGGGAAGGCCGACAGTGTTGGAGTTCCCACATTTGCTCTCTCTCTCTCTCTCTCTCTCTCTCTCTCTCTCTCTCTCTCTCTCTCTCTCTCTCTCTCTCTCTCTCTCTCTCTCTCTCTCTCTCTCTCTCTCTCTCTCTCTCTCTCTCTCTCTCTCTCTCTCTCTCTCTCTCTGTCCATAGCTCTTGCTTTTGTTAGTGTGCTTCCACTCAAGTCTCACTCCCTTCAACTAATATCAAAGCTATCTTTGCCAAGAGCTTGGACCCAAACCCCCAACTTCCATTCAAATACCTACAACAAGGTTTCTCCATTGGCATCCATAGCTTCAACCTTCGAGGTTTGTATTGATCTTCCATTGCTCCAAGACTCTTTAGGACCTATTAAGGCTTCAAGTGTGGTTTTTTTGGCACCCATTGGAGCTTGGGTCGTAGCTCTTTGTCACAACATTTAGGGCATCCAGTAAAAACGTTTTTTCAGTTGTTGACTTATGAGCTTCCAACAGTTGTGCCTTTTTAATCACACCTCCATTGGATTTTAGCTTGAAGGAGCTTATCCCAAGCCTTCTTGAGAAGGCATTTCTCATTATCAAAGTGAGCATTTGGCTCAGATGGTTTAGTAGCCCCTCAACCCAAGTCTGCGCTCTTTGCACCTGATGTGGTCCTAATGTCCTTGAGATTACCATCTACAACTCTTACTCATCATTTGCAACTTGTGAATGCTTCTAACATTGGATCACTAGCTTTTGGAATTGTATGCATTGACTTTGAGCTCCTAATCTTCAATGCATTGGTGTGTAAAAAAGTCATTGTTGTAATCTATCTAGGGCGGCACACTTACCAGTGTTTTGGAGCTTGTATTGATGCTTCTAGATGCTTATTTGATGCTTGCACACTGTTAGGCGTTCGTTTATTTCTTGGAGATGCTTTATGGCCCACATTGAGCTCATTTGGATCAATTTGTAGATGTTGTTTCATTTTTGGAATAACATGGCAACACATTATTCTATCAGTGATCTTGTATGCCTATTGCTATTCCATGCTTCCCGAGCACTTTGGATGCTACATTGGTATATACCATTGATGTTACATACTTGGTTGTGCTCATAACATGCTATTGAGATAAGATTGGAACATCATACTTGGCCGTGCTCATAACATGCTGTTGAGATAAGATTGGTGCTTAGTTTTATTGACATTGGTTGTCATTCACTATTATGGATGCTACTTGGATGCCACAATAAGAGCTTTACTACAAACTACTTGGGTCCCATGCTTCAATGATGTTTGTCATATGGATCTTGGATGTCTAGATTCCACATACATGATGTTTTGAGCTTCTTATGCTTGTATGGCATTTGGCCTTTGTTCCAATGGGAGCCACTACTTGACACTTGGATGTTGCATAGAGCACTTGACATTTATAGTTAAGCTTGAGTGTATTATAGTGAGACAATGGGACTCATTGTAACATGTACATGCTCTCTTGATATATATTTGATGCAATTACCCTATTATGTGTTGATTTGATATCTTGACTTGAACTTGGCACTTATGTTTATTAGTGTGTTATCAGTGGTATTTATATGCTTCTAGGTTTTGTATTGAGCTTTGCTCATGGGTTAAGCATCTTGAATTCTCTACATTAACTCTTGAGAACTACCATGTGCATGATGTTTATGCCTATTGCATGTATGGTTACTAATACACTACAAATGTGATAACGTTCAATGTTGGTTGTTCCTAGCTTTCTCATCTTGATTACTCACATTGGGTTGTTGACCTATTGTTGTAGTTTATTACGCATCCTGTCATTTCTCATTTATGCATTCTTTATGAGGGTAGTCACTTGTACTTGACAGTTTCTTGATTGCAATTTGTGGATAGCTCTCATTAACTTGGCAGTCTTTCTTGTTTGTATATTGATTTGGCAGTGAAATTACATTAGTTTTTTTTGCCCTTCTATATGCACTTGCTTGATCTCATTATGGTCAATGGTTCTCATGACAATGCTATCTTCAATATTGAAAAACTGGATGGGACCAACTATAGCTATTGGAAGGTACACATATAGCAAGTTTTAGTGCATAAATTGCAGGTTACCATTAAAAAATGAGGATACCAAACTCAAAAACATTGATGTTGAGGATTAGGCTGAATTTGTATTAGCTATGCAAATCCACAATCATTTTATCACACTCTAAGTAGGTTTACTACAATGTTGTGACTAAAAATCAAACTGCATAGCTCTTTGGAATCTTTATGACAAGCAGAGTCTTGCATCTCAAATGTATTGGCTAAAACAATTGATGGACCTTCGCATGAAGGAAGGGACTCCTATGTCTACACATTTCAATGAGTTTCATTTCATCATCAACCATCTAGCTTTGCGGGAGATTGAGTTCAAGGATACTTTGCATCCTTTATTTGTGCTTGGTACACTAGCTAAGTCATGGGATACTTTTTATACGGCTCTACATGCTAATACTTCAAAGGATGGGCTAAAATTTCAACATGTTGAGAGTGCCCTCTTGAAAGAAGAGGTGAACAAAAAGAATGTCGATGCTTCCCATATGTCACATGCATTGACTATGAGATGTCGATAGGATGGCAAGGGCTATGGTAGAGACTCTCAAATGTCTCAGTCTAGGACACATGGACAGTCTCACAGTAAGTCCCATGGCCATAAGTCTAGTCTTATTTGTCGTTATTTTGGGAAAGCAGGTCATATTCGGCCATAGTGCCAAAAAATGCTCAAAGATATGCGCAAGGAAAAGGGTAAAGAGAGAAAGTGCAAGAGAAGAATAAAGGCTGCAACATTGTGCCTAGTAAGTCTAGCATCAAGACTGAGGAGATCAATGTAATGCAGAGCTTGATGTGTCTGATGATCTCATGTTGGCATCCTCTTCCTCGGATGCGTCACAATTGATTGATGCTTTGTAAAGATATACTCAATGTTGGTTGATAGATTCAGGGGCTTCCTTTCATGCTGCCCCTTATAGAGAGTGGTTTCACTCCTACTGCTGTATGGCTGGATTTGTCCGTTTGGATTTACTTGGCATTGGAGATACTCACAAAGAGCCTTATCTCTACTGGCACCTTCGATGATGAAGGTTATTTGACTCTTTTGGTGATTCATCATGAAAGATTACATGTGGGAATCTTATTATTGCACATGGTGCTGAGTCTAGTACCCTTTATCCCTTGCTTATATCTAGGTCAATTGACCATGTTTTGGCAATAGCTACAACTCCACATGTATCTCTTTGGCATTGTTGCCTTAGGCACATATCTTTGAAATGAATTAAAATGCTTACTAGCTTGCAATATCTTCTACCCCTAAACTATAAGTGTTTCGAGCCTTGTGATCATTGTTTATATGGCAAGTAGACACATTGTATGCATAAGAAGTGTAGCATGAAGTGCATGCCTGAGACTTTGGCTCTTATTCATTCGGATGTATGTGGCCCCATGCCTTGTCAATCCACTAGGTGGTGCAAAGTACTTTGTCACATTCATTGATGATTACTCACATAAGATCGACTTACCCTATTAAGTAGAAATCGAATGCCTTGTCTACCTTTCAGTATTGGCTTGCTCCTATTGAGAACCAATTTGGGTATAGGCTAAAATGCCTAAGGTTAGATAATGGGGATGAGTATGCCTTGAAAATTTTTGAGCAATTTTGCGATGAGCGTAGTATCAAGCATTAGTTGACTACCCCTTACATCCCTCCCCAGAATGGTATTACGATAATTCATGAGCAAGCCCATAGTATGCTTAGCCAGACAAGCTTACCACAACAATTTTGGATTGAGACAATTACCACCACTGCCGTATAATTTATTAGCAAGTCCCCTTGCACCACTATTGATTGTCAAGTTATAGAGGAGGCATGGAATGGGAAACCTCCATCATATGCTTATTTGAGTGTTTTTAGTTGTGAAGCATTCCGCCATGTTCCCAAGGACAAGCACAATAAGTTGGATCCTAAGTCCATGAAATACATCTTTCTTGGTTATGGGGATGTATGTGAGATGGGCTTTTGTTTATGGGATCTGTAGGCTCGCAAGGTTATCCACATCCATGATATAGTTTTCCATGAGGAAAAAATGCATAAACAGCTTAAGCAGGTAGTTGAAGTGCGTAGGGTGATCTTTCAGGAGGAGCCTCCTATTCCCGTACAACCAACTAGACAACCTATAGCAGTTGATGTTCCAGTGGCCTAGGATTTGCCTATTGTGCAGCATTAACCTAATTTGAGATGCTCTACTAGAGTTAGATGTCAGCTTGAGTGCTTTATGCCCTCCATGGATTATGTTATGGTGATAGATGTAGGTGAGCCTCTCTCTTGTGTTGATGAGACCGTGTGTAGAGATGACTGTCACTCATGGGACAAGGCTATGCAGTCAAAGGTTGACTCTTTGCAAAAAATGATTCATGGGATTTGGTTTCTTTGCTTAGTGGCAAGAAGGCATTGCCATGCAAGTGGGTATACAAGTTGAAAAGTATCCTTGCATACCCCAAGCTTGCTTATAAGGCCATATTGGTAGCTAAGGGTTTTAACATGAACATGACATTAACTTCAATGAAGTCTTTTCTCTTGTAGTCAAGATGACGATCCTACCCTTGGTACTCACATTGGTTGCTCAACTAGACCTAGACCTTTATTAGATGGATGTAAAGACGACTTTTCTACATAAGAATTTGCATGATGAGATTTATATGCAGTAGCCTAAGAGCTTTGAGGAAAAAGGTAGGGAATGGCTAGTGTGTAAGTTGAGAAAGAGCCTTTTTGGCTTGAAGCATGCACCTGGGGAATGGTACCAAAGTTTGATGCTTTTATGCATTCACAAGAATATAGTCATAGTGTTATAGGTTTGTGTTTATACATGAAGAAGGATCGTGATAGTAGCCTTATGATTTTGGTACTCTATGTGGATGATATGCTTATTAATAGAAAAGCTCACGTGATGAGCTTGATGCCTTGAAAACTCAGCTCAAAAATAGCTTTGAGATGATGAAGGACACAGGACATGCCTCGCCCATTCTTGGGATCTGCATAATGTGTGATCGCTCTAGGCTCCTTTATCTATCACAAGAGGAGTATATCTAGAAAATCCTTGAGCAGTTTCATATGCAAGATGGTAAGCTTATTGGTTGTCCTCTACCTTCTCATGTGAAGGTTAGTCAGGCCGATTGTTTGTAGTCAAATATCCAAAGAACCAAGATGGGCAAGATTCATTATGCATCTCCAATGGGCAATTTGATGTATGCCATGATAGCCACTCATCCTAACATAGCATTTGCAATAGGAGTTGTAGCACACTATGTGGCTACACCTGGCAAGTGACATTGGGATACCATCAAGGGTATTGTGAGGTACCTCAAGGAAACAACAAATATATGCATATGTTATGGTAGCTAAGACACGGGAATCGTGGGGTGCATTAACCTTGATTTTACAGGATATCCAGATAGTAGGAAGTCCACCTCTAGGTATGTCTCCACATTTGTTGGAGATGACATTTCTTGGATATCTAGGATGCAAAAATACATAGCTCTCTACTACTAAGGCCGAATATGTTTTAACCACTGACGCTTGCAAAGAAGCTCTATGGTTAGGACCTTGGCATCATTGATCTGATCCCTACATTGCATTTAGAGTCTATGAGTGCTATTCACTTCCAATCTTTCAAGTGAACACGAAGCACATTGAGTTCTTTACCACTTTATTCAAGAGGTCATTGAGGATGGGTCTATTGACCTTGTCAAGATCTCAACTGAACAAAACCTTGCAAATCTGCTCATGAAAAGTCTCTTAACGGAGCATTTTGCCTTCCTTAAGAGATTAATGGGCATTGGATGACATGACATCTATTCCTCATCTTGTTGTACCATATATACATATTGTACTTTTTTCTTTTTTCTTTTCACTCCTCCCTCAAGGTACATTCACTTCTAAGTGGAGGGTTGTTGAGGGTAAATGTGCATGTGCCTACCTACCCATGTATTAGTTACGCTGACAATACCTGCACACATGTACACCACAAATGGTGGCCACCCATCACTGTCACTTTATTCTTTATTCTTTCAATAACATTTGAATAAGGAAAGGCCAATCACATATTATGACTATTGGAGTTTCCACACACACACACACACACTCTCTCTCTCTCTCTCTCTCTCTCTCTCTCTCTCTCTCTCTCTCTCTCTCTCTCTCTCTCTCTCTCTCTCTCTCTCTCTCTCTCTCTCTCTCTCTCTCTCTCTCTCTCTCTCTCTCTCTCTCTCTCTCTCTCTCTCTCTGGCTCTTACTCCTTCCACTATAGCTCTTACTTTTTCTCACATGCTTCCACTCAGGGTTCACTTCCTTCAAATTGAGTCCCATCCACTAGTAAGAATGGATAATCAGACTAAAATTTCCATGCTTACAAACTCCCACTTCATCTATAAAATGTCTAAGAGTTAAAGTTTCATGAGTATTTTAGTTCTTTCTACCTTGACCCTTTAGCAAGCTAGGCACTAAGTCATATACTACAATACATCTCCTTTCATTCTTGCCCAATTATACCTCTTGCAAACAACATTAAGAGTATTTGCATAGCCTAGATCTCCAATTGTAGGGCTATCATGAGCTTCTTATAGGATTTTAGTCGTAATATTTTGACTCTTTGGAATATAAAGGCAATCTTGGTAATAGAGATACTCATTACTTGTGTGGTAAGCCTTTATCTTGTCTTGTTCCTCATTTGAGCTTCCACATTGGAGTACCTTATCTATGAGTAGCTCATACTTATTATTATGGGGAATGGCTTGGTGTACAAGCTTCAGGATAGGGCTATTAGGTATGGATACAATTCTTTAGCTTCCTACCTCAATGATGCTATTAAGAAACACTTTTTAGCTTAAGGTATCTAGAATAACATTATCTTTTTTTGTTGGTATTCTATCTCATAATAAAACTCTTACAATATCTTAATCCATCTTCTTTACCTAATTTTAAGATAATACGTACCCACCACTTGAAATGAAAGGCGGTTTTTGGTAGTCATCGAAGGTCTATCCCAATTGTTGTGACCATCCAGACTCCACAAGAATAATCAGACATTGGTCTGATTGAATGAACCTAGGTCCACCTCGTAGTGAAGCACTTGGCCTCAACCCACAAGGATCAACCTAAGGGTTCCTATGGACCTAACAATTACAAGCAGAATTCTAGCACTCAGTCAGGACAATCACTTTGTAATCAATTGAGATCGAGGATAAATCAATCATTGCACTTGATTCATAGTGAGTGAGAGACAAGGAGGGAGTTGGACTCAACCTCTCAGCTCATAAGGCTAAATCTCATATTTGTTCCCCTAAAATGGTGCTTAACCAAGTTCTACAATCAGACCCTAGGAAAGTCATCAATCAGCTATTGTCCTAATTTTCCCATAGTTGAAAAGCACTCAACTAATCGAGTCCACCTAGCCACCGAGCATCTTTTGTAAGGAAAAATCACTCACCCACTTCCCGTTTGTAAACATGGCATTCTTTAGTTATCTAAACATAACATATCACACACACTATTTGACACTTAAAAACAATTTCTTTGATTAACAGTTATCACAGGTTCGTTTCACATCTTTTTTAGTTTACGTAAAAGAAATCATGGAATCCATTCATTTCCAAAACAATTTTTTTTTGTATTATAAAAATTTACATTAGCATGTATGCTCGTAAGAGTCATAAGTTCAAAAAGTTTGTCCTTATTTTTAGGGCAACCACCCAACCCTTAACTTCATGTTCCTAATGCCTCACCACATTGCAATCCATACAGATTTTATCCTCTATGCTAGGATCAACCATGAAATTATCTTTACTAGTTGAGAGCCCCCTAATTTTTGCAATGCCATAAGAGGGAACCTTCCACATGAGACCCCATGTCTAGGCATATGTCATGTGTCCATAGACACGTTAAAACTAACTCATGTAAAGGAGTCTCCATACATTGCCCTTGACGAGGCACAACCCTGATTATATCCACCCTTCATCTGGGCATACACTATTATTTGTCAATTTATAAAATCATGGCTAATTCTTTGTTCAAGACAATGCCAATCAATCCTTCCCAAACAATATCTTATATTATAATTTTTTGAAACAAAGTACTACTCTTTCAATGACTTACAACATTAGCATCTTTTGAAGAGTTAGCTACTTAGCACAATATTTGCAATATGTGCTTGTTATTCTAGTTGACCTTATCCTAACTTTATATGTTTAGACCAAATCTTTTAACTTCACAAATCATGTGAAGGTCTCAATCTTCTATATTTAGTATGATTATTCTATTGAGTTTATATACCTAAGTTATTTGTAAATGTTTTACTTATGGGAATCCTAGGCATTAATGAGGTCTTAGTCTTAGATGCTTGCAACATCCAATGTACTTCATGATGCAACCTTGACAATGGATAAACAATCCATTTTTGGAAGTATGTTTCTAGGTATTAGATGTTCATCAAGACTTCATTCTGTAATTATAAGGACTATTTCAATTTCATACTCTTATGTATTGAAGAGTTGTAGAGAAGATTATGCATACCTTGAACCTCCTAATACCATAAGTACTACTCACCAACTTCTCAATTTGTTTTGTTTTTACTTCACAAGGGCTTTCTTTTGTCTTTATTTCTAATGATTGACTTTCTTTGTTGAAATGGACAAACATTTGGATTACAAATCACATGTTTATTTTTTTATAGCTAGTAACATGTCGATGCAACATATTAGCATGACAATCTAACACATTAATGTGAACAAGAACTAGGATTCTATACATTTGCTTTATGTTATGACCCAATTATACTAATGCAACAAGAACATACATCTATTAGTTTTCCTTATTACATAATCAATTTAATAATACATACACTTCCCTAGGTTGCAACTTTTCTTCGTTCCTTCCATTCAAGCTATATTTTAAAACATTTTACTCTAATATATTTTTTATTGAATAACACATGTATGGTCTAGATTTATTATGAAAACTTATTTTACTTGAATATATTGATAAACTTATCATGTGTGCATGAAAATAATGAGAAGATGATAGTATTTTTTTAAACAGATTAATTAACCTTGTATCGACTAGAGATATTACATCAACTAGGGCTTCATTAAAGAACCCTCATTTACAATACTAACCTAAATTCAAAAAAAATAAAGGATTTTTTAACAATATGGATGGAAAATATTTGCTAAGATAATCATTTCAATTATAAAGAATTTAAATTATAGTTTTCCAACATAGTATTATATTTTTTGGCATTTATAGTAATGAGTCATGTGAATCACATGAAAGGAGTACCCTAGTTTTGTGTGTTCAAGGCATTTGCCATGTTGGCTACATCCATGGCTATGTTATTAGTTTTTTATGATGGACTTGCATCATCGGATGGCCCTACCACATCAAACGGCTCCCCTATATTGGGCCTCTTACATAATGGTATCGTCAAGTGTGGAGAGAAAAAGGGATGGAGTTAGAAAGAAAAGGTTCGAAATGAGTTCAACCTTTTTGTCTTCAACCCCTCGTACTTGTTGTTTACAAAAAAAGAACCTCCCCACAATCACAAGATCTTGAGGTGACATGCAATGGCAAGAGAGGAGAAGAGATTTTTTAAAGGGGGCTTATTTGCCATCTTATGAAAATTTTGATTTTTAAACTTTTTTTGTATTTTTACCTAGGGAGTCCATGTGTAGTTTAAAATCTTAGATTTTTTAGGAGAGTGGGATGAGTTGTCATTGATAGAAGAAAATTGAAATGAAAATTTTCTCTTATTTTTTGTTCTTTTTTTGTTAAAAATTTGGGGGTGATGGTGGGGAGGGGGGGATTTTTTATGTGTATGTATGATGTATGTATATATGCGCGTGCATGTGTGTGTGTGTGTGTGTGTGTGTGTGTGTGTGTGTGTGTGTGTGTGTGTGTGTGTGTGTGTGTGTGTGTGTGTGTGTGTGTGTGTGTGTGTGTGTGTGTGTGTGTGTGTGTGTGTGTGTGTGTGTGTGTGTGTGTGTGTGTGTGTGTGTGTGTGTGTGTGTGTGTGTGTGTGTGTGTGTGTGTGTGTGTGTGTGTGTGTGTGTGTGTGTGTGTGAAAGTAAAAAGAAGAGGGATGGTCTTTTCAAAAGGAAATATACATTATACTATATATTTATTTATTTTAAATACTTATGGGGAGGCGTCATGTCTAACGAGGGGGTTGTTTGTCAATGGGGGGCACATCATATGATGTGGAGGGGGGGCACTATCAAATGACGATGATAATTTAGGCTACCCCCTCAAGATTTTATGAAGGCTTTTTCAATTTTATTTTCTTTATTATATTTTTTATTTTTAAAATTATTATTATTATTATAGATTTGGATATATGACAAATAACTTTGGTGAAGATATAGATAATGTTTCCATAGTTTTAAGGTATGAATAACTACAAGTAACTCTAGGTCATGTGTGGTATAGTTGGATTTATAGAATTTCAACTTCCATAAGGTATGAATCATAGGCCTTCCTTCATATAATAGTACTCCTTTGGTTACTATTCCAATTGCATCATTGATTAATTTGAATTCTTGGGTAGTAGAGGAGTTTCAACACTAGTTTTGTGATTATGTATCCCTTGAGTTTATCAAAGCTTACTTAGTAATCACCAACCCATATAACTGAGGTGTTTTTCTTAAAGAGATTAGTCAAAGGGGTTGCTATAAGGGAATAATCCTTGATGGAGATTTCATGCCATCTCACTAGTCCCAAAAATCCAAGAATCGCCTCTTGTTTTGAAGAGTCTAGCCTTTCAACTATCTCTTCCTCGTTAACCATATTAACTATGGATGTCGGTAATGTTTCTTGCTTAGGTGTTAGCTCTAGGGCTTTATCCTATTCGATTGTGTATGGCTCTTCCTTCGTGATCTCAACTAGTGTTGCCTTCCTCAAATGTTCCTTTTTAGTCTTCATTTTACATTCAGGTTTGCTTTTCCTATGTTGAAGAGGCACTTGTGTGCGGTGCAACAGAGGTAGTCTTACAAGTGGTTTAGGTAGCCACAACCAATGATTTCTTACATAGTACCCTTGAGCAAGCAAGAGGGATTGTGGAACCCATCATTGCGTACTAGCTCTTCATCGACATGTTTACCTATGAGGTTTGGATCTTTTTCATAATTTTCTACAAGTCTTATAGGTCCCTCTTGTATTCTTGGCAGTGTTCATTTAAAAAAATGGTTGTGATGATAGGTTCTCTTTCTTCATTGTGTGCTTGAAGCAACTCCTCGAGCATTTCCCTACTTCTCTCACTAGTTGGTATCTTTTTTGAGTCAAGGATTTGCTCCTTGCCTTTTCCTTGAGGATTGACAAGATCACCCTTATGAAAGCTATAATTATCCTCACATTCGAGAGTGTCAATTGTATCCATTACATTATTTAATCAACCTAGCATTTTGTTGCTCACTTGAAAGCTCTACCAAACCAAGGGGTATTTCCTTTCCTACATCCTCACATTTGGGAGTATATAGAATAGGATGGGAAATCTTTCAATCTTGATAATTGTGAGGATTTCACATTTTCCTAGGAGAGAATATGGTTTTCGCCCATAGGGATTGAGGATTGCATTGGTCAATGTATGCTCTAGTTGTCCTATTTCATTCCATGCTTTGTTGGTCATCAGAATATTGGAGTATGCTCCCTTGTTTGACCCTAAGTTAGGCATGAGGTATTATCTCATTGTCTTTCATATCTAGTTCTATAACCCCAACCTTTCGAATGCAAAAGTTCAGACCTCTTGCTAAAATCGTGATTTATTTGTGCAATTCTACTCGGAGCGCATTCAAGCTTAGGATCGTTGAGTCTATTCATCTTTATGTTTGCCTTTTGATGGTGTTGTACTTTTTTTAGAGTGAATGTAGCTTGAACACAATGTATTATGGTATTCCTATGTGGCCCATTCACCTTCAATGGCTAGCAGGGCCCGTTAGAGTACTATAGACTTTGTTTTTCTTTCATGCATGTGTGGATTTCCCTTGCTTCTATTTTTGCAAGTTTGTTGAGTTATTGAAATCTATTGCTTGGATTCAACCGCTCCTTGGCCTTGTCTCCTACAAATTCTCTACTTGTTTTGTCTCATTTGATAATGTTTAGTAATGCATTGGTCTCTCTTTTGTCCATGTCTAATTGTGATGTGGTTCCCTATTCCCTTAGCATTGTTTTGCAAGTGTGATTCTTATGTTTCTACATCAAAATTTTTTGGAGCAGTCATAGTTATTTTCTTGTGTGCTTGTTATAATGGTTTCTCTTGCAATAAATGTGGTGTGTGTAGTTTCCCCCCCTCAATCCTTGTGATAAACATGTAAATGTGCACAACTAGGCTTTCACTCTTCTTAATCAATTTGTTGAGTCATAGTTCAAATATCCCAAGTGCAACTCATACTCAATCAAGCTTTATACTTTCCAATTAACACTATGTGAACATCATGTACCTTTCTTAATGTTAGTGATGTTCAAACAATTTATTTTCTTTCTAACCTCTTTGTGATGTGTTTCTCGAATTGTTTTCTTCATTCCAACCCTTGCTTAGTTGGCTTTATCTCGCTAATGACAATATAGCTTCTCTTTTTCTTTTAATATGGCCTCTCCTCAAGAGTTATGTTGGATCAATTTGCCTAGGCTATAGCCTTGGAAAGCTAAATAGGATCTTCAACATGACCCTACATGCAACCAAGGTAGTTGATCTGGTTTTGCGGAGTCCCAAGAGTGTATTGTCCTAGTTATGGATGTGACACTCAAAGAGGCTACATGGAGTGCTTTCGAAGAATACTAGAGATGAATGCACAATCAAGTCCTTGGAATGCTCACAATAGAGAGTGAGAGAGGAACACCTAGACCTTTATTCCAACTTTTACCTTGGTTCTTGATAAGGTTTTTAAGCATTTGTTTTGCAAAAGTTCGATGGGAAATTAGTCCTCCCATGTTCTCATGTCTCTCTAGAGCTCTTGTATTGTGCTAGTACTAGGAGCCCTCCAACATTCTATGTGTTCAACAACTTTCAATGTGCCTTTTTGCGGGTCCTTGGTATGGAGTCCTAGGACTATTGTAGTTGATGGAGGTTTTGTTACTTATAGCAAGCAGAGCTCTTGTAGTAGCAACTCTCAAGCACTAGACTTGGATGGTGATCTTATGGGTCACTAGCTCTATTGGCTAATGTTTCTAAGCCTTTTTGGAGTTGATTCAAGGTGAGATGTTTAATTAGTCCTTGTGCAAGTTGACCTGAGTAGAATTGAGTCAAGCCCAACTGTAGTTTTAACCTTTAGTTTTGTCATAGCTGTTGAAAATGTTAGTTTAACCTCTTTTGCATCCCTACAATGCCCTTACCAATGAGTTCTTTAGTTCTATACATGTGAATCCTTGGTTGGTACTTGCAATTGTGATGGCCCTTATATCATCAAGACTCAACTCATTGTTGGGTCTAGCTATTCTCAAGG